>NW_026599697.1:0-28045 GCF_029784135.1 Toxorhynchites rutilus septentrionalis
CGTCGTCATCAGAATATATTATAAGATAAAATTTTCATAATTTAAAATTAATAAAAAATGTCAGATCAAGGTGCAGTTTATATTTAAGTAGAGATGGATTACAATAAATTTATTTATATGGATAAAATTTTGAAATTAAATTTTTGAAAGTGGATTTGATAGTATTATAAAAAAGATTATTTATAAGATTTTAGCTCTAAATTATGTACATATCGCCCATCGTTCTTATTATTAAAATAAGATAAGTTGTAACATAGTAGATGTACTGGAAAGTGTATCTAGAAAGTCAATTTAAAGCTTAATTAGTAAAGTATTTCATTTACATTGAAAAGAAATTTGTGCAATTCAATTTAAATTGAATAAATTTTATTTATTAATTTTATTTATTTTTTATATTATTTAATAAAAATAATTTTATAATTTAAAGTTTTAGTATTATTTAAATAAATAATAATTTTTATTATAGTTTATTAGTATTGTAAAAGAAGATTGAAATAAATTGAAAAATTTTTATTTTAAAAGAAAATTTAATTTATTGTACCTTGTGTATCAGGGTTTATTAATTAATTAATTATTATATTAATTTTTCTCGAATTTTAAAGATTTAAATTTATAAAAAAGTTAATGTGGAATAATTATTTTTAATATAAATTTAGAAATGAAATGTTAATCGTTTTAAAATATATCTAGTTTTTTAAGAAATAAATTTAATTTAGATTTATTAATTAAATATTTAATTAGTTAATTATTTAATTTAATAAAATTAATATTTTAAGGGATTAGCTTTAAAATAAAATTTTAAATTTTAATTAAGTAAATAAATAAATATAGGCTTAAAAATAGTCATTATTAGTAAGTATGTTATAATTTATTTTATAATTATATTATTTATTTTAAAATTAAGTTATTTATTAAAATATAAATTTTAATAAAGAAAGTTTATTAATTATGATAAAATTAGTATATAAATTTATATAAATTATTTATAAATGAGAGGTTTATATAAGGAATTCGGCAATAAATATATATTTACCTGTTTATCAAAAACATGTCTTTTTGAAATTAATTTAAAGTCTAACCTGCCCACTGAATATTATTAAAGGGCCGCAGTATTTTGACTGTGCGAAGGTAGCATAATCAATAGTCTTTTAATTGGAGGCTTGTATGAATGGTTGGATAAGATATATACTGTCTTATATAAATTTTTTTAGAATTTTATTTTTTAATTAAAAAGTTAAGATAAAATTAAAAGACGAGAAGACCCTATAGATCTTTATTTTTATATTTTATAATTTTTTAAGGATTATTTTAATTATAATTTTATTAAAAATTTTACTGGGGTGGTATAAAAATTTAATTAACTTTTAATTGTATTATACATTAATATATGAATAATTGATCCAATAATATTGATTAAAAATTTAAGTTACCTTAGGGATAACAGCGTAATTTTTTTTTAGAGTTCATATCGATAAAAAAGATTGCGACCTCGATGTTGGATTAAGAGTTATTTTTAGGTGTAGAAGTTTAAAGTTTAGGTCTGTTCGACCTTTGAATTCTTACATGATCTGAGTTCAAACCGGTGTAAGCCAGGTTGGTTTCTATCTTTAATTAATAATTATATTATAGTACGAAAGGACCTAATATAAAAAATATAAATTTTATTAAAATGATTGATAATAATATTTAATTACTATTTTGGCAGATTAGTGTAATAAATTTAGAATTTATTTAAATAATATTTTATTATTATAAATAGTATTGTATTTTAATGATTATGTATTGGGGTTAGTAGGTAGTTTTATTATTAATTATTTGTGTTTTAGTTAGAGTTGCTTTTTAACATTATTAGAACGAAAAGTTTTAGGATATATTCAAATTCGAAAAGGTCCTAATAAAGTTGGATTTGTTGGGTTATTACAACCTTTTAGAGATGCAGTTAAGTTATTTACTAAAGAACAAACATATCCTTTATTATCTAATTATTTAGTTTATTATTTTTCTCCAATTTTTTCTTTATTTTTATCTTTATTAATTTGGTTATGTATTCCTTATTTAATTAAATTATATTCTTTTAATTTAGGAGTATTATTTTTTTTTTGTATTACTAGATTAAGAGTTTATACTGTTATAATTGCTGGGTGATCTTCTAATTCTAATTATGCTTTATTAGGGGGTTTACGGGCTGTTGCTCAAACTATTTCTTATGAAGTAAGTTTGGCTTTAATTTTATTAAGATTTATTTTTTTAGTGGGGGGTTATAATTTTTTAAATTTTTATTTTTTTCAAAAATATATTTGATTTATTGTTTTTTGTTATCCTTTAAGATTAGTTTGATTTGCTTCTTGTTTAGCTGAAACTAATCGAACTCCATTTGATTTTGCAGAAGGAGAATCAGAATTAGTCTCTGGGTTTAATGTTGAATATAGAAGAGGTAGATTTGCTTTAATTTTTTTAGCAGAATATGCAAGAATTTTATTTATAAGTATATTATTTGTAGTAATTTTTTTAGGTAGAGATATTTATAGATTTTTTTTTTTTTTAAAATTAGTTTTTATTTCTTATATATTTATTTGGGTTCGAGGGACTTTACCTCGATTTCGTTATGATAAATTAATATATTTAGCATGAAAAAGATTTTTACCTTTATCTTTAAATTATTTATTTTTTTTTATTGGAGTAAAAATTTTTTTTTTTTCTTTATAATGAATGATTTTTAGTATAAAATTAATAGAAGAGTTTACTTCTTTCTTATGTTTTCAAAACATATGCTGTAAAAGCTTATTAATTAATTTAAAAGGTTATCTCAGTATTTTGATAAAAGGGGATTAATAATAAAATATAAAAAATATAAAATTGTTAAAATTTGTCCTGTTATAATATAAGGGATTTCTACGGGTCGTGCTCCAATTCAAGTTAATAGGCATGTAATAGATGTTATTCTTCAAAATAAAATTTGGTTAAGAGGATAAAATTGAAGTCCTTGAAATTTACTTATATGAGTAAAAGGTAAAATTATTAAAATGGCAATTGATATAACTAAAGCAATTACTCCTCCTAATTTATTAGGAATTGATCGTAAAATTGCATAAGCAAATAAAAAATATCATTCAGGTTGAATATGAACAGGAGTTACTAATGGATTAGCTGGAATAAAATTTTCTGGGTCTATTAATAAATAATTAAATTTTCAAATAAAAGTGATTAAAATTCAAATAAAGATAATAAATCCTGCTATATCTTTATAAATAAAATATGGGTGAAATGGAATTTTATCAATATTTCTATTTAATCCTAATGGATTATTTGATCCTGTTTGATGTAAAAATAAAAGGTGAATTATTGTTAAAGCTAAAATAATAAAAGGTAAAATAAAATGAAAAGTAAAGAATCGAGTTAAAGTTGCGTTATCAATTGCGAATCCTCCTCAAATTCATTGAACTAAATCATTTCCTAAATAAGGAATAGCCGATAAAAGATTTGTAATAACAGTTGCTCCTCAAAAAGATATTTGTCCTCAAGGTAAAACATATCCTAAAAATCCAGTTGCTATTGTTATAAATAATATAATTACTCCTACTATTCATGTAGGAATATAAAGAAATGAATTATAATAAATACCTCGTCCTACATGGGTAAATAAACATGCAAAAAAAAATGAAGCTCCGTTTGCGTGACAAATTCGGAGTAGTCATCCATTATTAACATCTCGATAAATATGATTTACACTATTAAAAGCAGTTTCAATATCTGCTGTATAATGTATAGCTAAAAAAAGACCTGTTAAAATTTGAATTATTAAACAAAGTCCTAAAAGAGATCCGAAATTTCATCAAATTGAAATATTAGAGGGGGCAGGTAAATCAATTAGTGCATTATTTATAATTTTAAATAAAGGGTGGGTATTTCGAATTGGTTTATTCATTAATTTCATAAATAATTTTGTTAATTAAGATAATGGGCGTAAAGGTCCATAATTTTTTATAGAGATTTTTACTGTAACTAATAATGTTAAAAACAAATAATTAATTAAAAGTAAAGTAATTAAATTTGTAGGAAAATTATATATTTTATTTAAAGATAAAATATTTTCTATATATAAAGATTTAAAATTTGATAATAAATTTATTTCGTAATTATTAATAAATGTTTCAATTATTATTTTATCTATAAAAAAAAAAATTATTAAAAAGATAATTAGTATAAAATATAGAATAATTGATAATTTTATTGAAAAAGAGAATATTTCATTTGATGAAAGAGAGGTTACATAAATAAATAGAACTAATATTCCCCCTATAAAAATTAAAAATAAAATATAAGCATATCAAAATGTTTGGATATAAATTCCTGAAATTATACAAATTAAAAATGTTTGAATTAAAAGAATTAATCCTATAGCTAAAGGGTGATTAATTTGTGTGAAAATTAATCTAATTATAAGAGATGAGAAAATAAAAGTTATAAAAATATCAAGAAATAGTTTATAAAAAATATTAATTTTGGGAATTAATGAAAAAGAATTTTCTTTTTTCTTGATGTTTTAAAAAAAAATTTTTTATTTTTAGTTTACAAGACTAAGGTTTTGATTAAACTATTAAAACTAAATTAATGGTAAATTTATTTTTATTATTTATTATAGTAATATTTATAATTGGATGTTTAGTATTTATTTCTAGACGAAAGCATTTATTATGTATGTTATTGTCATTAGAATTTATGGTTTTAATATTATTTATAATATTATTTTTTTTTTTAAATTATATAGAAAATGAAAAGTATTTTAGAATATTTTTTTTAACTTTTTGTGTTTGTGAGGGAGTATTAGGGTTATCTATTTTAGTTTCTATAGTTCGAACTCATGGTAATGATTATTTTCAAAGATTTTCAATTTTACAATGTTAAAATTTATTTTTTTTATTATTTGTTTATTATTATTATATAAAAAAAATTATTGAATGGTTCAATGTTTACTATTTTTAGGGAGATTTATATTTATATTAAAAATTGTAATAATAAATTATTTTTGTGATATTTCTTATTATTTTGGATTAGATTTAATTTCTTATGGTTTAATTATGTTGAGATTTTGGATTTGTGCTTTAATATTAATAGCTAGAGAAATAATTTATCGTGTTTTTAATTATAGAAAATTATTTATTTTTATAATTTTATTGTTATTATTGATATTAGTATTTACTTTTAGTTCATTAAGAATATTTATATTTTATTTATTTTTTGAGAGAAGATTAATTCCTACATTATTTTTGATTTTAGGATGAGGTTATCAGCCAGAGCGTTTACAAGCAGGAATTTATTTATTATTTTATACTTTATTAGCTTCTTTACCTTTATTAATTGGAATTTTTTTTATTAAAAATGATTTAAATATTATAAATTTGATTATATTAAATTATTTAAAATATTATAATTTAAAATTTTTATATTTATGTATAATTTTTGCTTTTTTGGTAAAAATACCAATATTTTTAGTTCATTTATGATTACCAAAAGCTCATGTTGAAGCTCCTATTTCTGGTTCTATAATTTTAGCTGGTGTTTTATTAAAATTAGGAGGTTATGGATTATTACGTGTTTTTTCATTTTTACAAATTTTAGGTATAAAATTTAATTATTGATGAATTAGAATTAGTTTAATAGGAGGTGTGTTAGTAAGATTAATTTGTTTACGACAAATGGATTTAAAGGCATTAATTGCTTATTCTTCTGTAGCTCATATAGGGATTGTTTTAAGAGGTTTAATAACTATAACTTATTGAGGATTAAGAGGATCATATACTTTAATAATTGCTCATGGTTTATGTTCTTCTGGATTATTTTGTTTAGCAAATATTTCTTATGAACGAATAAATAGACGAAGTTTATTAATTAACAAGGGGATATTAAATTTTATACCTAGAATAGCTTTATGATGATTTTTATTATGTGCTGGGAATATAGCGGCTCCTCCAACATTAAATTTATTAGGGGAAATTAGTTTAATAAATAGAATTGTAAGATGATCTTGATTAACTATAATTGGTTTAAGATTATTATCTTTTTTTAGAGCGGCTTATACCCTTTATTTATTTTCATATAGTCAACATGGTAAAATTTATTCTGGGGTTAATTTTTTTTCTTTTGGGACAAGTCGAGAGTATTTATTATTAATATTACATTGATTACCTTTAAATTTTTTAATTTTAAAAAGTGATATTTGTATATTATGAATTTAATTTAAATAGTTTAAAAAAAATATTGATTTGTGGTGTCAATGATATGAATTTTCATTTTAAATCGTGAATTCTTTAATTAATTATTGTAAGGTTAGATTTTATTTTTTAATTTTTATTAGATTTAATTTTTTTATATTTAGTTTAAATTTTTTATTGAATGATTTAATTTATTTTATTGAATGAGAAATTATTTCTTTATATTCAACTTCAATTGTTATGACTTTTTTATTGGATTGAATAAGATTGATATTTATATCTTTTGTATTATTAATTTCTTCTTTAGTAATTTTATATAGAGATGATTATATATCTAGAGATTTTAATAAAAATCGATTTATTTTATTAGTTTTAATATTTGTTATATCAATGATAATACTAATTATTAGTCCTAATTTAATTAGAATTTTATTAGGATGAGATGGATTAGGATTAGTTTCTTATTGTTTAGTAATTTATTTTCAAAATGTAAAATCTTATAATGCTGGAATGTTAACAGCTTTATCAAATCGAATTGGTGATGTAGCTTTATTATTAGCTATTGCTTGGATATTAAATTATGGAAGTTGGAATTATATTTTTTATTTAGAAATTAATAAGGAAAATTTTGAAATATTAATAATTGGAAGATTGGTGATATTAGCAGCTATAACTAAAAGAGCTCAAATTCCTTTTTCTTCTTGATTACCTGCTGCTATAGCAGCCCCTACCCCTGTTTCTGCTTTAGTTCATTCTTCAACTTTAGTAACTGCAGGGGTTTATTTATTGATTCGTTTTAATATTTTATTAGTAGATTCATTATTTGGTCAAATTTTATTATTAATTTCAGGATTAACAATATTTATAGCTGGATTAGGGGCTAATTTTGAGTATGATTTAAAAAAAATTATTGCTTTATCTACTTTAAGACAATTAGGATTAATAATAAGAATTTTATCTATTGGAGAATTTAAATTAGCATTTTTTCATCTTTTAACTCATGCTTTATTTAAGGCATTATTATTTATATGTGCAGGAGTAATTATTCATAATATAAAAAATATACAAGATATTCGTTATATAGGAGGGTTGTTTATAAGAATACCTTTAGTTTGTAGATGTTTTAATATTGCTAATTTAGCTTTGTGTGGAATGCCTTTTTTAGCTGGATTTTATTCAAAGGATTTAATCTTAGAAGTTGTTATACTTTCTTATATAAATTTTTTTTCTTTTTTTCTTTTTTTTTTTTCAACTGGGTTAACGGTTTGTTATTCTTTTCGATTAGTTTATTATTCTATAACAGGGGATTTTAAAAATATAGTTTTAAATATATTAAATGATAAGAGATGAATTATAAATTTTAGAATTTTTTTTTTAATAATTATAGCTATTATTGGGGGAAGTTTTCTTAGATGATTAATATTTTTTAATCCAGAGATAGTTAATTTACCTAAAATGATAAAATTTTTAACATTAATGGTTTGTGTTTTAGGGGGTTTGATAGGTTATTTATTAAATTATGAAAATTTATTTAGTAATAATAAATCTTTTATATTTTATAAATTTAGAAGATTTGTTGGGATAATATGATTTATGCCTTATATTTCGACTTTAATTATTATTAAATTGCCATTAAAAATAGGATTATTTTCATATAAAAGATTTGATCAAGGTTGAAGAGAATATTTTGGTGGACATATATTATATTATCAAATAAAAAAGTATTCTTTATATATTCAAGAGTTTCAAAATAATAATTTGAAAATTTATTTAATAAGATATTTTATTTGAATTGTAATTTTATTATTAATAATATTTTTAAATTAATTTAAATAGCTTATATTTAGAGCGTAACATTGAAGTTGTTGAGGAAATTATTTTAATTTTTAAATATTGGAAATATTTATAAATAAAGTTTATTAATTTTACATTGAAAATGTAATGTTTTTTTTAAACTATATAAATAAATATTAATAGAAATATGGTGATCAAGAAAAAGCTGCTAACTTTTATCTTTAATGGTTTAATTCCATTTATATTTCTTAATTGGAATTTTAAAATTCATTAATATTATTAACAGTAATATACCTCTTTTTGGTTTCAATTAATTTAAGATAAATTGATTGAATCAATATTTTTTAAGTGCAAGTTAAATGTTATAATTAACTATTATCCTATTTATTTATTTTTAAAAAATATGGGTGTAATTCACCTAAGATTAGGCCGAAACTAATTGCAATATATCGCTTCATATTTGGTTGAGATTTAATTATTTCATTCTAATGCTCCTTGGTTTCATTCGTGATATAATCCAATTAATAGAATAAAAATAAAGAAAAGGCTAGTAATTGTTCAATTTATTAAATTTGATGATTTAAAAATTAAGATTATTGGGAGAAGAAGAGCAATTTCTACATCAAAAATTAAGAAAATAATTGCAATTAAGAAAAATCGAAGAGAGAAGGGTAAACGAGAATAATTTATAGGGTCAAATCCACATTCAAAAGGGGAAGATTTTTCACGATCAGTAATGGTTTTTTTAGATAAAAAGGTTGCTATTATTATTATAATAATAGAAATAGTTAAAATAATTAGACTTATAATAGTAAGTGTTAAAATTATTTATACTAAAATTATTTAGTCCTAATGATTGGAAGTCATTTATACATACATATACTTTATAAATTAACCTCCTCATCAGTAAATTGAAATATATAAAAATAATCAAACTACATCTACAAAGTGTCAATATCATGCTGCTGCTTCAAATCCAAAATGGTGATTTTTTGAAAAATGATGATTAATATGACGTAAAAAACAAATTAATAAAAAAGAAGTTCCAATTAAAACATGAAGTCCGTGGAATCCTGTTGATATGAAAAATGTTGAGCCATAAACATTATCTGCAATAGTAAATGGAGCTTCTATATATTCATATCCTTGTAAAATTGAGAAATAAATTCCTAAAAGTACTGTAAAAAATAATCTTTGAATTGTTTGAGTATGATTATTTTCTATTAATCTATGATGAGCTCAAGTTACAGTAATTCCTGATGCTAATAAAATAGCTGTATTTAATAAAGGAATTTGAAAAGGATTAAATGGATGGATTCCAATAGGAGGTCATATTATTCCTAGTTCAATTGTAGGAGATAATCTTCTATGAAAAAATGCTCAAAAAAATGAAATAAAAAAGAAAATTTCGGAGATAATAAAAAGAATTATTCCTCATCGAAGGCCTAAAGTTACATTGAAAGTATGAAGTCCTTGGAAAGTACTTTCTCGAGAAATATCTCGTCATCATTGATATATAATTAATAGGGTAATAATATTTCCTAAAATAAATAAATTATTATTATATTGATGGAATCATTGAACTAATCCTGTAGTTATTGTTATTGCTCTAATTGCTCCTAATAAAGGTCATGGACTATAGTCTACTAAATGAAAGGGATGATTTATTTTTGTTGACATTAATTTACTTCTCTAGAATATAAAGTACTTAAAACTGAAAATACATAAGATTGAATAATAGCGACTGCTGATTCAAGTAATAATAAAGCAATTTGAACAATTAAAATAATTCTTACAATAATGTAAGATGTAGATATAGGCCCAGTATTTCCTAAAAGGGTTAAAAGTAAATGACCAGCAATTATATTTGCGGTTAATCGAATAGCTAAAGTTCCTGGACGAATTACATTTCTAATTGTTTCAATACATACTATAAAAGGTATTAGGATTGCGGGAGTTCCTTGAGGAACTAAATGAGCAAATATATGTTGTGTGTGATTTGTTCATCCATAAATTATAATTCTTAATCATAAAGGAAAAGCTAAGGTTAAAGTTAATGTTAAATGACTAGTTCTTGTAAAAATATAAGGAAAAAGTCCTAAAAAATTATTAAATATAATTAAAGAAAATAAAGAAATAAATATTAAAGTTCTTTTATTATTATTAGTTGGACCTAAAAGAGTTTTAAATTCTTTATGTAAAGTTAATAAAATATTATTTCAAATAATTTGGAATCGATTAGGGATTAATCAGTAAGAAGATGGAATAATTAATAAACCTAAAAAAGTTCTTATTCAATTTAAGGATATATTAAAAATTGTTGTTGAAGGATCAAATACTGAAAATAGATTAGTTATCATTTTCAATTTAATTTAGATTGTTTAATATTTAATAGTTGGGGGGTTGAATTTAAAGAATAAAAAAAGCAATAATAATTTTTAATATTAAAAATTATTAAAGTAAATGAAAAAATAAAGAATAAAGTTAATCATCTTAATGGAGATATTTGAGGAATTAAAAAATATTAAATTATTAATATTTTTAGTTTGACAAACTAAGGTTTTGATTAAACTAATTTTTTTTTGAGAGAAATATTAATATCATTAGAAGTAATTGCTAATTTACTATAATATGATTTAAGAGATCATTACTTGCTTTCAGTCATCTAATGAATTGATTTGAGATGAAATTCATTTAATAAAGAAATTTATTGGGATTCTTTCAATAACAATTGGTATAAAGCTATGGTTTGCTCCACAAATTTCTGAACATTGTCCAAAAAATAATCCAGGTTGATTAATTAAGAAATTAGTTTGATTTAATCGTCCTGGAGTTGCGTCAATTTTTACACCTAGGGCTGGAATTGTTCATGAATGAAGAACATCTGTGGCTGTTACTAAAATTCGAATTTGATTATTAAAAGGTAAAATAATTCGATTATCTACATCTAATAGGCGGAATCCATTTATATTAAGTTCATTGGTAGGAGTTATATAAGAGTCAAATTCTAAATTAGTAAAATTTGAATATTCATATCTTCAATATCATTGATGTCCAATAGTTTTTAGAGTAATTAAAGGATTATTAATTTCATCTATTAAATATAAAAGACGAAGAGAGGGAAAGGCAATAAATATAAGAATAATTGCAGGTAAAATTGTTCAAATAATTTCGATTGTTTGACCATGAAGAAGATATCGATTGGTAAATTTATTGAAAAATAATATAATTATAATATAAGCAATTAATGTTGTAATTATAATTAAAATTAAAATAGTATGATCATGAAAAAAGTTTAATTGTTCTATTAAAGGAGAAATTCTATTTTGTAATCCTAAATTAGATCATGTTGCCATTTTCTAATAAAAGAAAAAATCTTTATATATGAAGCTTAAATTCATTGCACTATTCTGCCATATTAGAAATTTGATGATAAAATAGGAAGTTCTGAATATGTGTGTTCTATAGGAGGTATAGAATGATATCATTCAATTGAAGAAGAAAGTTGTATAGGGAATGAAGGAGTTCGTTTAGTAATTATACTTTCTCAAATAATAAATAGGAAAAATAAGATAGCAATTAATGAGATAGAACTACCTAAAGAAGAAATAATATTTCATGTTAAATAACTATCTGGAAAATCTGAATAACGACGAGGTATACCTGCTAATCCTAAAAAATGTTGAGGAAAAAATGTTAAATTTACTCCAATAAATATAATTATAAATTGAATTTTTAATCATAAGGGGTTTATAATTAATCCTGTTAATAAAGGATATCAATGAATAAATCCTGCTATAATTGCAAATACTGCTCCTATAGAGAGAACATAATGAAAATGAGCTACTACATAATAAGTATCATGAAGAATAATATCAATTGAAGAATTTGCTAAAATTACACCTGTTAATCCTCCTACAGTAAATAAAAAAACAAATCCTAATGATCATAATAATGTAGGATTATAATTTAATTGAGTACCATGAAGAGTAGCTAATCAACTAAAAATTTTAATTCCTGTAGGAACTGCAATAATTATAGTAGCTGAAGTAAAGTAAGCTCGAGTATCAACATCTATACCAACTGTAAATATATGATGAGCTCATACAATAAATCCTAAAAGTCCAATAGCTAATATAGCATAAATTATTCCTAAAGTCCCAAATGTTTCCTTTTTACCTCTTTCTTGAGTAATAATATGAGAAATTATTCCAAATCCTGGAAGAATTAAAATATATACCTCTGGATGTCCAAAAAATCAAAATAAATGTTGATAAAGAATTGGATCACCTCCTCCAATTGGGTCGAAAAATGAAGTATTTAAATTACGATCTGTAAGAAGTATAGTAATAGCTCCTGCTAATACGGGTAAAGATAAAAGAAGAAGAATTGCTGTAATAATTACTGATCATACAAATAAAGGTATTCGATCTAAAGAAATTCCTTCAGGTCGTATGTTAATAATAGTGGTAATAAAATTAATAGCTCCTAAAATTGAAGAAATTCCTGCTAAATGAAGAGAAAAAATTGTTAAATCAACTGATGATCCATTATGAGCAATATTAGATGAAAGAGGGGGATAAACTGTTCAACCAGTTCCTGACCCATTTTCAACTATTCTGCTTGAGAGTAATAATGTAATAGATGGAGGAAGAAGTCAAAATCTTATATTATTTATTCGTGGAAATGCTATATCAGGAGCTCCTAGTATTAAAGGTACTAATCAATTACCAAATCCTCCGATTATAATAGGTATTACTATGAAAAAAATTATTACAAATGCATGGGCGGTTACAATTACATTATAAATTTGATCATTACCAATAAATATTCCTGGTTGTCTTAGTTCTAAACGAATTAAAATTCTTATTGATGTTCCAATTATCCCTGCTCATGCTCCAAAAATAAAATATAAAGTTCCAATATCTTTATGATTTGTAGAAAATAGCCATTGTCGCGATTGAATGGCTGAAATTTAGGCAATAAATTGTAAATTTATTTATAAGAATATTTTCTTTTTAATCAAACTTTATAGTCAATAATGATATTAGATTGCAATTCTGAAGGAATAAGGAATAATTATTAAAGTTTAAGAATTAAAAGATTTTACAAGTATTTTTAGCTTTGAAAACTAATAGTTTTATTAACTTAAACTCTTTATAAGATTAAATAAAATGAGAAAATTATTATTAATCCTATAATAGAGGTAAAATTTATAAATAAAATTAGAAGAGAATTGTTATTAAAATTTTTTATAATTCATGAATTTTTATAGAAATTTAATATATAAATTCTATATGATATTCGTAAATAATAAAATAATGTAATTAAAGTCATACAAACTGCTATAAATATTAAAAAATAATGATTTATTTTTGTTAAATTTTCAATAATTATTCATTTAGGGAAGAATCCTAAAAATGGAGGGAGTCCTCCTAAAGATAATAAATTAATGAAAATTATAAATTTAATAATTGGGTTTATTAATGAAAAGTTATAAATTTGATTAAAATAATATAATTTAAAATTATTGAAAATTAAAATAATAGAAGATGATAGGAAAGAATATAAAAAGAAGTATATTAGTCATAAATATTCATTATATATTATTGCTATTAATATTCATCTTAAATGATTAATTGAAGAAAATGCTATTAATTTTCGTAAGGAGGTTTGATTTAATCCTCCTAATGCTCCAATAATTATAGAAAATAAAATAAAAATGAATAATAAATTATAATTTGAATTATAAGAAATTATTATTAAGGGAGCAATTTTTTGTCATGTTATTAAAATTAAATTATTAATTCAATTTAATCCTTCTATTACTTCAGGGAATCAAAAGTGGAAGGGGGCAATTCCTCTTTTTAATGCTAAAGTTGAATAAATTATTAAATGAATAACGTTATTTTTAATAATTAAGTTAAAATTGAATAATAATAATAATAAAATTGAAAATAATAAAATAGAAGAAGCATAAGCTTGAATCAAAAAATATTTTAGACTTCTTTCGGATATTAATATATTTTTTTTATTTTCATTTATTAGGGGAATAAATGAAAGTAAATTAATTTCTAATCCTATTCAAACTCCTAATCAAGAGTTTGAAGAAATTGTTAATAAAGTTCCAAAAATTAATGTTATTATAAAAATATTATTTGAAAATTTTTTAATTAAAAAGAAAAGGATTATAACCTTTATAAATGGGGTATGAGCCCAGTAGCTTAATTTAGCTTATCTTTTTAAATATAATTGAATTATAAAAATATATTTTAGTGTATGATGCACAAAAATTTTTGAAATTTTTAGAAATAGTTTAATTCTATTAAATATAATGAATAAAAATATTAAATTTTTATAATTTACCCTATCAAGGTAATCCTTTTATCAGGCAATTCATTTTTATTTTTTTTTTTATTATTATAAGTAAAAAAAAAATAACATGATTAAGATTTAATTTTGAAAGGCATTTAAAATAAAGTTTATAAATGTTTATTTTTAAAATTTTTTATTTAAATTAAATTTAAATAATTATTTTTAGAATTAATTATATATATATATATATATTATATAAATGTTTAATATATATATAAATGTATTATATAAATTAATAAAATATTTAATAATATATTCATCTATTATATATATATATATTTAGATCTATTAATAAATATATTATATATATAAATTAAGAGAATTAATTAATAAGGATTATATTATCGTTAGTGTATTATTTATATGCCTATTCGGCCTATATTTACAGAGAAAAAAAAGATCTATATACATATAAATAATTTATATATAAATATATTCATTGTATTTTATTTATTTATATTATATTAAATTATTTATATTAAATAAATAAATATAATTAATTTATATAATTATAAATATATATATATATTATAAATAATTTATATAAAGGGAGTGTAAAAAATATTTAATTAATAAAATATATAATTTAATATTAAATAATTATATATAAATATAAAATTTTAAATATAAAATAAAATTATTAATATTGGTTGCGCGTCGAGAAAAGAATTGAGCTAAGTTGTTTTTATTAGTTTAATTTGTTTGTTTGATTATGATGAATGTATTATTAAATTAATTATTTTTTTTTTATAAATTAATTGAAAAATTTTATTAGTTAAAATATTTTTATATTTAGGGGGTGTAAAAATTTTTGACACTTGGAAAGAATTGAGCTAAGTTGTTTTTATTAGTTTAATTTGTTTGTTTGATTATGATGAATGTATTATTAAATTAATTATTTTTTTTTATAAATTAATTGAAAAATTTTATTAGTTAAAATATTTTTATATTTAGGGGGTGTAAAAATTTTTGACACTTGGAAAGAATTGAGCTAAGTTGTTTTTATTAGTTTAATTTGTTTGTTTGATTATGATGAATGTATTATTAAATTAATTATTTTTTTTTATAAATTAATTGAAAAATTTTATTAGTTAAAATATTTTTATATTTAGGGGGTGTAAAAATTTTTGACACTTGGAAAGAATTGAGCTAAGTTGTTTTTATTAGTTTAATTTGTTTGTTTGATTATGATGAATGTATTATTAAATTAATTATTTTTTTTTATAAATTAATTGAAAAATTTTATTAGTTAAAATATTTTTATATTTAGGGGGTGTAAAAATTTTTGACACTTGGAAAGAATTGAGCTAAGTTGTTTTTATTAGTTTAATTTGTTTGTTTGATTATGATGAATGTATTATTAAATTAATTATTTTTTTTTATAAATTAATTGAAAAATTTTATTAGTTAAAATATTTTTATATTTAGGGGGTGTAAAAATTTTTGACACTTGGAAAGAATTGAGCTAAGTTGTTTTTATTAGTTTAATTTGTTTGTTTGATTATGATGAATGTATTATTAAATTAATTATTTTTTTTTATAAATTAATTGAAAAATTTTATTAGTTAAAATATTTTTATATTTAGGGGGTGTAAAAATTTTTGACACTTGGAAAGAATTGAGCTAAGTTGTTTTTATTAGTTTAATTTGTTTGTTTGATTATGATGAATGTATTATTAAATTAATTATTTTTTTTTATAAATTAATTGAAAAATTTTATTAGTTAAAATATTTTTATATTTAGGGGGTGTAAAAATTTTTGACACTTGGAAAGAATTGAGCTAAGTTGTTTTTATTAGTTTAATTTGTTTGTTTGATTATGATGAATGTATTATTAAATTAATTATTTTTTTTTATAAATTAATTGAAAAATTTTATTAGTTAAAATATTTTTATATTTAGGGGGTGTAAAAATTTTTGACACTTGGAAAGAATTGAGCTAAGTTGTTTTTATTAGTTTAATTTGTTTGTTTGATTATGATGAATGTATTATTAAATTAATTATTTTTTTTTATAAATTAATTGAAAAATTTTATTAGTTAAAATATTTTTATATTTAGGGGGTGTAAAAATTTTTGACACTTGGAAAGAATTGAGCTAAGTTGTTTTTATTAGTTTAATTTGTTTGTTTGATTATGATGAATGTATTATTAAATTAATTATTTTTTTTTATAAATTAATTGAAAAATTTTATTAGTTAAAATATTTTTATATTTAGGGGGTGTAAAAATTTTTGACACTTGGAAAGAATTGAGCTAAGTTGTTTTTATTAGTTTAATTTGTTTGTTTGATTATGATGAATGTATTATTAAATTAATTATTTTTTTTTATAAATGACTTATTTGAATATTTTAAATATAATATATAAATAATTTTATTATGGTTAAATTTTTTACTATTATTTTATTTTACATGTAAATTTTTGTGTGAAATTATTTAATTTTTAAAAAATTAATTAGTTTTATTTATTCTCAGTAATTAATATTAAAGGAAAAAAGAAATTTTGTATTAGTAATAATTTTTAATATTGGTAAAATTTGTGCCAGCTACCGCGGTTATACAAATAATATAAGTAAAAATTTTTAATATTAGTTAAATTGTTTATTTATAATATAAAAATTAATTTATTAGGTGAAATTATTAAATTATTATTATTATTATTTGAAAAATAAATTTAAGCTGTAAACTTTTTGTAATAAACTAGGATTAGATACCCTATTATTAAAAATAAATAATAAAATATTAAAGTAGTATTAGTTATATTCTTGAAATTTAAAAAATTTGGCGGTAATTTAGTCTATTCAGAGGAATCTGTCCTGTAATTGATAATCCACATTGAACCTTACTTAAATTAATTTAATTTGTATATCGTCGTCATCAGAATATATTATAAGATAAAATTTTCATAATTTAAAATTAATAAAAAATGTCAGATCAAGGTGCAGTTTATATTTAAGTAGAGATGGATTACAATAAATTTATTTATATGGATAAAATTTTGAAATTAAATTTTTGAAAGTGGATTTGATAGTATTATAAAAAAGATTATTTATAAGATTTTAGCTCTAAATTATGTACATATCGCCCATCGTTCTTATTATTAAAATAAGATAAGTTGTAACATAGTAGATGTACTGGAAAGTGTATCTAGAAAGTCAATTTAAAGCTTAATTAGTAAAGTATTTCATTTACATTGAAAAGAAATTTGTGCAATTCAATTTAAATTGAATAAATTTTATTTATTAATTTTATTTATTTTTTATATTATTTAATAAAAATAATTTTATAATTTAAAGTTTTAGTATTATTTAAATAAATAATAATTTTTATTATAGTTTATTAGTATTGTAAAAGAAGATTGAAATAAATTGAAAAATTTTTATTTTAAAAGAAAATTTAATTTATTGTACCTTGTGTATCAGGGTTTATTAATTAATTAATTATTATATTAATTTTTCTCGAATTTTAAAGATTTAAATTTATAAAAAAGTTAATGTGGAATAATTATTTTTAATATAAATTTAGAAATGAAATGTTAATCGTTTTAAAATATATCTAGTTTTTTAAGAAATAAATTTAATTTAGATTTATTAATTAAATATTTAATTAGTTAATTATTTAATTTAATAAAATTAATATTTTAAGGGATTAGCTTTAAAATAAAATTTTAAATTTTAATTAAGTAAATAAATAAATATAGGCTTAAAAATAGTCATTATTAGTAAGTATGTTATAATTTATTTTATAATTATATTATTTATTTTAAAATTAAGTTATTTATTAAAATATAAATTTTAATAAAGAAAGTTTATTAATTATGATAAAATTAGTATATAAATTTATATAAATTATTTATAAATGAGAGGTTTATATAAGGAATTCGGCAATAAATATATATTTACCTGTTTATCAAAAACATGTCTTTTTGAAATTAATTTAAAGTCTAACCTGCCCACTGAATATTATTAAAGGGCCGCAGTATTTTGACTGTGCGAAGGTAGCATAATCAATAGTCTTTTAATTGGAGGCTTGTATGAATGGTTGGATAAGATATATACTGTCTTATATAAATTTTTTTAGAATTTTATTTTTTAATTAAAAAGTTAAGATAAAATTAAAAGACGAGAAGACCCTATAGATCTTTATTTTTATATTTTATAATTTTTTAAGGATTATTTTAATTATAATTTTATTAAAAATTTTACTGGGGTGGTATAAAAATTTAATTAACTTTTAATTGTATTATACATTAATATATGAATAATTGATCCAATAATATTGATTAAAAATTTAAGTTACCTTAGGGATAACAGCGTAATTTTTTTTTAGAGTTCATATCGATAAAAAAGATTGCGACCTCGATGTTGGATTAAGAGTTATTTTTAGGTGTAGAAGTTTAAAGTTTAGGTCTGTTCGACCTTTGAATTCTTACATGATCTGAGTTCAAACCGGTGTAAGCCAGGTTGGTTTCTATCTTTAATTAATAATTATATTATAGTACGAAAGGACCTAATATAAAAAATATAAATTTTATTAAAATGATTGATAATAATATTTAATTACTATTTTGGCAGATTAGTGTAATAAATTTAGAATTTATTTAAATAATATTTTATTATTATAAATAGTATTGTATTTTAATGATTATGTATTGGGGTTAGTAGGTAGTTTATTATTAATTATTTGTGTTTTAGTTAGAGTTGCTTTTTTAACATTATTAGAACGAAAAGTTTTAGGATATATTCAAATTCGAAAAGGTCCTAATAAAGTTGGATTTGTTGGGTTATTACAACCTTTTAGAGATGCAGTTAAGTTATTTACTAAAGAACAAACATATCCTTTATTATCTAATTATTTAGTTTATTATTTTTCTCCAATTTTTTCTTTATTTTTATCTTTATTAATTTGGTTATGTATTCCTTATTTAATTAAATTATATTCTTTTAATTTAGGAGTATTATTTTTTTTTTGTATTACTAGATTAAGAGTTTATACTGTTATAATTGCTGGGTGATCTTCTAATTCTAATTATGCTTTATTAGGGGGTTTACGGGCTGTTGCTCAAACTATTTCTTATGAAGTAAGTTTGGCTTTAATTTTATTAAGATTTATTTTTTTAGTGGGGGGTTATAATTTTTTAAATTTTTATTTTTTTCAAAAATATATTTGATTTATTGTTTTTTGTTATCCTTTAAGATTAGTTTGATTTGCTTCTTGTTTAGCTGAAACTAATCGAACTCCATTTGATTTTGCAGAAGGAGAATCAGAATTAGTCTCTGGGTTTAATGTTGAATATAGAAGAGGTAGATTTGCTTTAATTTTTTTAGCAGAATATGCAAGAATTTTATTTATAAGTATATTATTTGTAGTAATTTTTTTAGGTAGAGATATTTATAGATTTTTTTTTTTTTTAAAATTAGTTTTTATTTCTTATATATTTATTTGGGTTCGAGGGACTTTACCTCGATTTCGTTATGATAAATTAATATATTTAGCATGAAAAAGATTTTTACCTTTATCTTTAAATTATTTATTTTTTTTTATTGGAGTAAAAATTTTTTTTTTTTCTTTATAATGAATGATTTTTAGTATAAAATTAATAGAAGAGTTTACTTCTTTCTTATGTTTTCAAAACATATGCTGTAAAAGCTTATTAATTAATTTAAAAGGTTATCTCAGTATTTTGATAAAAGGGGATTAATAATAAAATATAAAAAATATAAAATTGTTAAAATTTGTCCTGTTATAATATAAGGGATTTCTACGGGTCGTGCTCCAATTCAAGTTAATAGGCATGTAATAGATGTTATTCTTCAAAATAAAATTTGGTTAAGAGGATAAAATTGAAGTCCTTGAAATTTACTTATATGAGTAAAAGGTAAAATTATTAAAATGGCAATTGATATAACTAAAGCAATTACTCCTCCTAATTTATTAGGAATTGATCGTAAAATTGCATAAGCAAATAAAAAATATCATTCAGGTTGAATATGAACAGGAGTTACTAATGGATTAGCTGGAATAAAATTTTCTGGGTCTATTAATAAATAATTAAATTTTCAAATAAAAGTGATTAAAATTCAAATAAAGATAATAAATCCTGCTATATCTTTATAAATAAAATATGGGTGAAATGGAATTTTATCAATATTTCTATTTAATCCTAATGGATTATTTGATCCTGTTTGATGTAAAAATAAAAGGTGAATTATTGTTAAAGCTAAAATAATAAAAGGTAAAATAAAATGAAAAGTAAAGAATCGAGTTAAAGTTGCGTTATCAATTGCGAATCCTCCTCAAATTCATTGAACTAAATCATTTCCTAAATAAGGAATAGCCGATAAAAGATTTGTAATAACAGTTGCTCCTCAAAAAGATATTTGTCCTCAAGGTAAAACATATCCTAAAAATCCAGTTGCTATTGTTATAAATAATATAATTACTCCTACTATTCATGTAGGAATATAAAGAAATGAATTATAATAAATACCTCGTCCTACATGGGTAAATAAACATGCAAAAAAAAATGAAGCTCCGTTTGCGTGACAAATTCGGAGTAGTCATCCATTATTAACATCTCGATAAATATGATTTACACTATTAAAAGCAGTTTCAATATCTGCTGTATAATGTATAGCTAAAAAAAGACCTGTTAAAATTTGAATTATTAAACAAAGTCCTAAAAGAGATCCGAAATTTCATCAAATTGAAATATTAGAGGGGGCAGGTAAATCAATTAGTGCATTATTTATAATTTTAAATAAAGGGTGGGTATTTCGAATTGGTTTATTCATTAATTTCATAAATAATTTTGTTAATTAAGATAATGGGCGTAAAGGTCCATAATTTTTTATAGAGATTTTTACTGTAACTAATAATGTTAAAAACAAATAATTAATTAAAAGTAAAGTAATTAAATTTGTAGGAAAATTATATATTTTATTTAAAGATAAAATATTTTCTATATATAAAGATTTAAAATTTGATAATAAATTTATTTCGTAATTATTAATAAATGTTTCAATTATTATTTTATCTATAAAAAAAAAAATTATTAAAAAGATAATTAGTATAAAATATAGAATAATTGATAATTTTATTGAAAAAGAGAATATTTCATTTGATGAAAGAGAGGTTACATAAATAAATAGAACTAATATTCCCCCTATAAAAATTAAAAATAAAATATAAGCATATCAAAATGTTTGGATATAAATTCCTGAAATTATACAAATTAAAAATGTTTGAATTAAAAGAATTAATCCTATAGCTAAAGGGTGATTAATTTGTGTGAAAATTAATCTAATTATAAGAGATGAGAAAATAAAAGTTATAAAAATATCAAGAAATAGTTTATAAAAAATATTAATTTTGGGAATTAATGAAAAAGAATTTTCTTTTTTCTTGATGTTTTAAAAAAAAATTTTTTATTTTTAGTTTACAAGACTAAGGTTTTGATTAAACTATTAAAACTAAATTAATGGTAAATTTATTTTTATTATTTATTATAGTAATATTTATAATTGGATGTTTAGTATTTATTTCTAGACGAAAGCATTTATTATGTATGTTATTGTCATTAGAATTTATGGTTTTAATATTATTTATAATATTATTTTTTTTTTTAAATTATATAGAAAATGAAAAGTATTTTAGAATATTTTTTTTAACTTTTTGTGTTTGTGAGGGAGTATTAGGGTTATCTATTTTAGTTTCTATAGTTCGAACTCATGGTAATGATTATTTTCAAAGATTTTCAATTTTACAATGTTAAAATTTATTTTTTTTATTATTTGTTTATTATTATTATATAAAAAAAATTATTGAATGGTTCAATGTTTACTATTTTTAGGGAGATTTATATTTATATTAAAAATTGTAATAATAAATTATTTTTGTGATATTTCTTATTATTTTGGATTAGATTTAATTTCTTATGGTTTAATTATGTTGAGATTTTGGATTTGTGCTTTAATATTAATAGCTAGAGAAATAATTTATCGTGTTTTTAATTATAGAAAATTATTTATTTTTATAATTTTATTGTTATTATTGATATTAGTATTTACTTTTAGTTCATTAAGAATATTTATATTTTATTTATTTTTTGAGAGAAGATTAATTCCTACATTATTTTTGATTTTAGGATGAGGTTATCAGCCAGAGCGTTTACAAGCAGGAATTTATTTATTATTTTATACTTTATTAGCTTCTTTACCTTTATTAATTGGAATTTTTTTTATTAAAAATGATTTAAATATTATAAATTTGATTATATTAAATTATTTAAAATATTATAATTTAAAATTTTTATATTTATGTATAATTTTTGCTTTTTTGGTAAAAATACCAATATTTTTAGTTCATTTATGATTACCAAAAGCTCATGTTGAAGCTCCTATTTCTGGTTCTATAATTTTAGCTGGTGTTTTATTAAAATTAGGAGGTTATGGATTATTACGTGTTTTTTCATTTTTACAAATTTTAGGTATAAAATTTAATTATTGATGAATTAGAATTAGTTTAATAGGAGGTGTGTTAGTAAGATTAATTTGTTTACGACAAATGGATTTAAAGGCATTAATTGCTTATTCTTCTGTAGCTCATATAGGGATTGTTTTAAGAGGTTTAATAACTATAACTTATTGAGGATTAAGAGGATCATATACTTTAATAATTGCTCATGGTTTATGTTCTTCTGGATTATTTTGTTTAGCAAATATTTCTTATGAACGAATAAATAGACGAAGTTTATTAATTAACAAGGGGATATTAAATTTTATACCTAGAATAGCTTTATGATGATTTTTATTATGTGCTGGGAATATAGCGGCTCCTCCAACATTAAATTTATTAGGGGAAATTAGTTTAATAAATAGAATTGTAAGATGATCTTGATTAACTATAATTGGTTTAAGATTATTATCTTTTTTTAGAGCGGCTTATACCCTTTATTTATTTTCATATAGTCAACATGGTAAAATTTATTCTGGGGTTAATTTTTTTTCTTTTGGGACAAGTCGAGAGTATTTATTATTAATATTACATTGATTACCTTTAAATTTTTTAATTTTAAAAAGTGATATTTGTATATTATGAATTTAATTTAAATAGTTTAAAAAAAATATTGATTTGTGGTGTCAATGATATGAATTTTCATTTTAAATCGTGAATTCTTTAATTAATTATTGTAAGGTTAGATTTTATTTTTTAATTTTTATTAGATTTAATTTTTTTATATTTAGTTTAAATTTTTTATTGAATGATTTAATTTATTTTATTGAATGAGAAATTATTTCTTTATATTCAACTTCAATTGTTATGACTTTTTTATTGGATTGAATAAGATTGATATTTATATCTTTTGTATTATTAATTTCTTCTTTAGTAATTTTATATAGAGATGATTATATATCTAGAGATTTTAATAAAAATCGATTTATTTTATTAGTTTTAATATTTGTTATATCAATGATAATACTAATTATTAGTCCTAATTTAATTAGAATTTTATTAGGATGAGATGGATTAGGATTAGTTTCTTATTGTTTAGTAATTTATTTTCAAAATGTAAAATCTTATAATGCTGGAATGTTAACAGCTTTATCAAATCGAATTGGTGATGTAGCTTTATTATTAGCTATTGCTTGGATATTAAATTATGGAAGTTGGAATTATATTTTTTATTTAGAAATTAATAAGGAAAATTTTGAAATATTAATAATTGGAAGATTGGTGATATTAGCAGCTATAACTAAAAGAGCTCAAATTCCTTTTTCTTCTTGATTACCTGCTGCTATAGCAGCCCCTACCCCTGTTTCTGCTTTAGTTCATTCTTCAACTTTAGTAACTGCAGGGGTTTATTTATTGATTCGTTTTAATATTTTATTAGTAGATTCATTATTTGGTCAAATTTTATTATTAATTTCAGGATTAACAATATTTATAGCTGGATTAGGGGCTAATTTTGAGTATGATTTAAAAAAAATTATTGCTTTATCTACTTTAAGACAATTAGGATTAATAATAAGAATTTTATCTATTGGAGAATTTAAATTAGCATTTTTTCATCTTTTAACTCATGCTTTATTTAAGGCATTATTATTTATATGTGCAGGAGTAATTATTCATAATATAAAAAATATACAAGATATTCGTTATATAGGAGGGTTGTTTATAAGAATACCTTTAGTTTGTAGATGTTTTAATATTGCTAATTTAGCTTTGTGTGGAATGCCTTTTTTAGCTGGATTTTATTCAAAGGATTTAATCTTAGAAGTTGTTATACTTTCTTATATAAATTTTTTTTCTTTTTTTCTTTTTTTTTTTTCAACTGGGTTAACGGTTTGTTATTCTTTTCGATTAGTTTATTATTCTATAACAGGGGATTTTAAAAATATAGTTTTAAATATATTAAATGATAAGAGATGAATTATAAATTTTAGAATTTTTTTTTTAATAATTATAGCTATTATTGGGGGAAGTTTTCTTAGATGATTAATATTTTTTAATCCAGAGATAGTTAATTTACCTAAAATGATAAAATTTTTAACATTAATGGTTTGTGTTTTAGGGGGTTTGATAGGTTATTTATTAAATTATGAAAATTTATTTAGTAATAATAAATCTTTTATATTTTATAAATTTAGAAGATTTGTTGGGATAATATGATTTATGCCTTATATTTCGACTTTAATTATTATTAAATTGCCATTAAAAATAGGATTATTTTCATATAAAAGATTTGATCAAGGTTGAAGAGAATATTTTGGTGGACATATATTATATTATCAAATAAAAAAGTATTCTTTATATATTCAAGAGTTTCAAAATAATAATTTGAAAATTTATTTAATAAGATATTTTATTTGAATTGTAATTTTATTATTAATAATATTTTTAAATTAATTTAAATAGCTTATATTTAGAGCGTAACATTGAAGTTGTTGAGGAAATTATTTTAATTTTTAAATATTGGAAATATTTATAAATAAAGTTTATTAATTTTACATTGAAAATGTAATGTTTTTTTTAAACTATATAAATAAATATTAATAGAAATATGGTGATCAAGAAAAAGCTGCTAACTTTTATCTTTAATGGTTTAATTCCATTTATATTTCTTAATTGGAATTTTAAAATTCATTAATATTATTAACAGTAATATACCTCTTTTTGGTTTCAATTAATTTAAGATAAATTGATTGAATCAATATTTTTTAAGTGCAAGTTAAATGTTATAATTAACTATTATCCTATTTATTTATTTTTAAAAAATATGGGTGTAATTCACCTAAGATTAGGCCGAAACTAATTGCAATATATCGCTTCATATTTGGTTGAGATTTAATTATTTCATTCTAATGCTCCTTGGTTTCATTCGTGATATAATCCAATTAATAGAATAAAAATAAAGAAAAGGCTAGTAATTGTTCAATTTATTAAATTTGATGATTTAAAAATTAAGATTATTGGGAGAAGAAGAGCAATTTCTACATCAAAAATTAAGAAAATAATTGCAATTAAGAAAAATCGAAGAGAGAAGGGTAAACGAGAATAATTTATAGGGTCAAATCCACATTCAAAAGGGGAAGATTTTTCACGATCAGTAATGGTTTTTTTAGATAAAAAGGTTGCTATTATTATTATAATAATAGAAATAGTTAAAATAATTAGACTTATAATAGTAAGTGTTAAAATTATTTATACTAAAATTATTTAGTCCTAATGATTGGAAGTCATTTATACATACATATACTTTATAAATTAACCTCCTCATCAGTAAATTGAAATATATAAAAATAATCAAACTACATCTACAAAGTGTCAATATCATGCTGCTGCTTCAAATCCAAAATGGTGATTTTTTGAAAAATGATGATTAATATGACGTAAAAAACAAATTAATAAAAAAGAAGTTCCAATTAAAACATGAAGTCCGTGGAATCCTGTTGATATGAAAAATGTTGAGCCATAAACATTATCTGCAATAGTAAATGGAGCTTCTATATATTCATATCCTTGTAAAATTGAGAAATAAATTCCTAAAAGTACTGTAAAAAATAATCTTTGAATTGTTTGAGTATGATTATTTTCTATTAATCTATGATGAGCTCAAGTTACAGTAATTCCTGATGCTAATAAAATAGCTGTATTTAATAAAGGAATTTGAAAAGGATTAAATGGATGGATTCCAATAGGAGGTCATATTATTCCTAGTTCAATTGTAGGAGATAATCTTCTATGAAAAAATGCTCAAAAAAATGAAATAAAAAAGAAAATTTCGGAGATAATAAAAAGAATTATTCCTCATCGAAGGCCTAAAGTTACATTGAAAGTATGAAGTCCTTGGAAAGTACTTTCTCGAGAAATATCTCGTCATCATTGATATATAATTAATAGGGTAATAATATTTCCTAAAATAAATAAATTATTATTATATTGATGGAATCATTGAACTAATCCTGTAGTTATTGTTATTGCTCTAATTGCTCCTAATAAAGGTCATGGACTATAGTCTACTAAATGAAAGGGATGATTTATTTTTGTTGACATTAATTTACTTCTCTAGAATATAAAGTACTTAAAACTGAAAATACATAAGATTGAATAATAGCGACTGCTGATTCAAGTAATAATAAAGCAATTTGAACAATTAAAATAATTCTTACAATAATGTAAGATGTAGATATAGGCCCAGTATTTCCTAAAAGGGTTAAAAGTAAATGACCAGCAATTATATTTGCGGTTAATCGAATAGCTAAAGTTCCTGGACGAATTACATTTCTAATTGTTTCAATACATACTATAAAAGGTATTAGGATTGCGGGAGTTCCTTGAGGAACTAAATGAGCAAATATATGTTGTGTGTGATTTGTTCATCCATAAATTATAATTCTTAATCATAAAGGAAAAGCTAAGGTTAAAGTTAATGTTAAATGACTAGTTCTTGTAAAAATATAAGGAAAAAGTCCTAAAAAATTATTAAATATAATTAAAGAAAATAAAGAAATAAATATTAAAGTTCTTTTATTATTATTAGTTGGACCTAAAAGAGTTTTAAATTCTTTATGTAAAGTTAATAAAATATTATTTCAAATAATTTGGAATCGATTAGGGATTAATCAGTAAGAAGATGGAATAATTAATAAACCTAAAAAAGTTCTTATTCAATTTAAGGATATATTAAAAATTGTTGTTGAAGGATCAAATACTGAAAATAGATTAGTTATCATTTTCAATTTAATTTAGATTGTTTAATATTTAATAGTTGGGGGGTTGAATTTAAAGAATAAAAAAAGCAATAATAATTTTTAATATTAAAAATTATTAAAGTAAATGAAAAAATAAAGAATAAAGTTAATCATCTTAATGGAGATATTTGAGGAATTAAAAAATATTAAATTATTAATATTTTTAGTTTGACAAACTAAGGTTTTGATTAAACTAATTTTTTTTTGAGAGAAATATTAATATCATTAGAAGTAATTGCTAATTTACTATAATATGATTTAAGAGATCATTACTTGCTTTCAGTCATCTAATGAATTGATTTGAGATGAAATTCATTTAATAAAGAAATTTATTGGGATTCTTTCAATAACAATTGGTATAAAGCTATGGTTTGCTCCACAAATTTCTGAACATTGTCCAAAAAATAATCC
>NW_026599698.1:0-27473 GCF_029784135.1 Toxorhynchites rutilus septentrionalis
GTCTGATTGGGAAGAATTCAAAGTTACTCATTCGTGGTCCACTTTTTCATCCAATGAATCTGAAGTATATGGCATTTTCATGGTCATTTTGAAATAATATTCAAAATTTTATTTTGACTCAAATGACACCGAAATCGATAATCTATAGACACCACCAATACAAAAAAAGTTTTACCCCTACTATAAGTATCACGAAATTTTATATTTTATCAAAATATGTAAATATAATGAATATAAATAATTTTGATTGATTGAAGATTGTGATCATAGAATTCAAAATAGAAGCATTACTAACGATATCATCCACTAATGTGATTTTTCTCGAGTCCAAACAGCTGAACTTGGTTTTGCCCAAGGGTCGAATAAATCTAATTGTTGCTTGAGGGCCATCAGTGAACCCGCGTCAAATATCCAACCGAAAAATCTCTGACGGTTCGGAGATTGAACACTATATCTACATCCTTAATTACTAACCGTAAACTTATAAATAAATTTCCGTTCTATCATGTGTTCCTCAATAACGGTATGTTAATGCAATCGTACTCATACAGCTGATTTATTCTAGTCAACACTTCGGGCCCTTCATAATGGCGGAACAAACATTCGATTGGAATTGGTAATCAGATTTGCCACAACCCAGAAAAAAAACTGCTAGAGGCGAATGAATTCTGTAGTTTAAAGCATCTATTCTAGAAAATAAAAACCAACCCACAAAAATCTCGTTATGTCCATCTGCGACTTCTTGAAATGGAATTCTTCATTTTTGAATATTAGTCCGTTTTTGGAAATATTCAAACTGTTCAAATTCTCAAATTGTTATAGAATCGACAATTTTTTTCAATTAACAAAACTTAAAACAAGCTGAATTTTTTGTTATTTCTGAGTATTCGCCCAGTGGATTAAATGAGTATTAATTATTTCTGAGTATTCGCCCAGTGGATTAAATAAGCTGGAAAGAGACAATATATACACGAAATAACGAAATTTGAAATGACGGTATGACTAAATTTAAAATGGCTGTGATGGGATGTGGCCGGGATGTATTAAAATGGCGACGATGGGATGTGGCCGAGTGAGTGACTGAGTTGTACAGGAGAGACATCGATATTTGCTCTTTTCTACGATCTGAGAGTGAGCGCGAGATCATAGTGAGAGTGAGAGCGAGTGACTATGTGACATTCTGAACAATGCAGCAATTTGTTAATGGTTTAACAACTAGGATATTATTCACTTGCGGGTAACCCGGGTTCGCTATTATATTATTAGTGAGCGATTTCACGTTCATTTTTTTATTTTTCCTTTCATCCTCAAATTGCGATAAATACTCTCAGTAGTGAAAGTACAGTTTTCAATTCCCTGTGGCAGAGATTCCGCGATTTTCTAAATTAATTCACACTTGTGCAATTGCTACATAAAACCCCGATTGCAGGTGGCGTTATAGTAAGCGTGTTCAGAAGTTTTGAAGCTGAAGTGTGCGCTCCAAAGACCTGAAAAAGCTATATTTACATCCATATTCCTTCTAAAAACTGTGAAGTATGGTGTGCAACATGTGGCTTCATGTACAAAGTTTCTTATAGCATTCGCAATGAACTGTATTTTATTTGACCACTCCTTGTGATTTGTCTCAATTGTCGCTCGAATTGAGTTCACAATTACACCACCAAAGATTCCAAAGATTCTGTAGTGGTTTGAGGGAACGGTAGAACGATTGAAAATTTGCTGAATAAGTCCTTAATCACAAGTAAGCATGTATTTCTACATTTTCCCGAAGCAAGCGGTTCATAGTTCAAAGCGAAATGATCTCTGTGAGGTTCTCAACATCGTGTAATCTTGACTTGATTCATTTAGGGGGATGTCAGTAAAAGTGGTTACTTGCCTCTAAGAAGTGACACTTGCGTCATTTCACTTCAATCGTCAGAAGTATTCCGAGGCATTATTTTTCGTCGTTAGCGTTGTTTTCTGTGTACTTATTCATTATCTATTATTTGAATCAGCGCTGCAACCACAGCAGCATCAGATGCATTTGACTTAATAACGAATGTTGAACTAAAATTCGAGTTGACCAGGAGCATAGGGGCTGATATCGAGCTGGTTAAAGTTCTTGGAAAGCATCTTCTGCTACCACACTGGGCAGAACTACTCGAACTTGTTTTTCTCTTCTTCTTGTATCACACGATCAATTTCCATCTGGACTGGGAGAGAGCAACGCTTCGGTTTCGCATTTTTGTAGAATGATTTCGTATAGACGTAATGTGGTTCAACCTAACCAATTGTTAGTTGTTCATGGAATTTTTTTTTATCACATAAGCTAATTTCTGCATATCCTCGTTTGTTAGTTGATGCTCTATTCAATTGTTTTCGGTGTGATTATTGGTGGTTCTCGAAGATCCAACTCTCGAATATCCAGTGATTCGTCAGGTGTTAATTCCACCATAATAGTATCAATGGGATGTACATAAAAGTGCATCTATATTGATGTACCGGCTCTACTCGAATGCTATCGATTTCAACTACCTCAAAAGTTAATTGGTAGCTGTCCATAAATTAATTTCTAAAATGAGTTTATGTTTGATCTCTTGAATGATTACAGCACCAATCACTTTTTTTACTCCCTTAAACGATATGGGAAGGTCACTTATTATAACCTAGAATTTTGGATACGTTCGGCTGTATATTCGAATAGAGGAATAGAGGAATAGAGGAATCTATAATTTTCAATATAATTTTATTAATATATTTTGTTCAAATATATTTATGATTAACGGAGGACACTGACTGGTTTGAATATGGATCTCCAATAAAAGGATCAACGTCGTCTGATTGGGAAGAATTCAAAGTTACTCATTCGTGGTCCACTTTTTCATCCAATGAATCTGAAGTATATGGCATTTTCATGGTCATTTTGAAATAATATTCAAAATTTTATTTTGACTCAAATGACACCGAAATCGATAATCTATAGACACCACCAATACAAAAAAAGTTTTACCCCTACTATAAGTATCACGAAATTTTATATTTTATCAAAATATGTAAATATAATGAATATAAATAATTTTGATTGATTGAAGATTGTGATCATAGAATTCAAAATAGAAGCATTACTAACGATATCATCCACTAATGTGATTTTTCTCGAGTCCAAACAGCTGAACTTGGTTTTGCCCAAGGGTCGAATAAATCTAATTGTTGCTTGAGGGCCATCAGTGAACCCGCGTCAAATATCCAACCGAAAAATCTCTGACGGTTCGGAGATTGAACACTATATCTACATCCTTAATTACTAACCGTAAACTTATAAATAAATTTCCGTTCTATCATGTGTTCCTCAATAACGGTATGTTAATGCAATCGTACTCATACAGCTGATTTATTCTAGTCAACACTTCGGGCCCTTCATAATGGCGGAACAAACATTCGATTGGAATTGGTAATCAGATTTGCCACAACCCAGAAAAAAAACTGCTAGAGGCGAATGAATTCTGTAGTTTAAAGCATCTATTCTAGAAAATAAAAACCAACCCACAAAAATCTCGTTATGTCCATCTGCGACTTCTTGAAATGGAATTCTTCATTTTTGAATATTAGTCCGTTTTTGGAAATATTCAAACTGTTCAAATTCTCAAATTGTTATAGAATCGACAATTTTTTTCAATTAACAAAACTTAAAACAAGCTGAATTTTTTGTTATTTCTGAGTATTCGCCCAGTGGATTAAATGAGTATTAATTATTTCTGAGTATTCGCCCAGTGGATTAAATAAGCTGGAAAGAGACAATATATACACGAAATAACGAAATTTGAAATGACGGTATGACTAAATTTAAAATGGCTGTGATGGGATGTGGCCGGGATGTATTAAAATGGCGACGATGGGATGTGGCCGAGTGAGTGACTGAGTTGTACAGGAGAGACATCGATATTTGCTCTTTTCTACGATCTGAGAGTGAGCGCGAGATCATAGTGAGAGTGAGAGCGAGTGACTATGTGACATTCTGAACAATGCAGCAATTTGTTAATGGTTTAACAACTAGGATATTATTCACTTGCGGGTAACCCGGGTTCGCTATTATATTATTAGTGAGCGATTTCACGTTCATTTTTTTATTTTTCCTTTCATCCTCAAATTGCGATAAATACTCTCAGTAGTGAAAGTACAGTTTTCAATTCCCTGTGGCAGAGATTCCGCGATTTTCTAAATTAATTCACACTTGTGCAATTGCTACATAAAACCCCGATTGCAGGTGGCGTTATAGTAAGCGTGTTCAGAAGTTTTGAAGCTGAAGTGTGCGCTCCAAAGACCTGAAAAAGCTATATTTACATCCATATTCCTTCTAAAAACTGTGAAGTATGGTGTGCAACATGTGGCTTCATGTACAAAGTTTCTTATAGCATTCGCAATGAACTGTATTTTATTTGACCACTCCTTGTGATTTGTCTCAATTGTCGCTCGAATTGAGGTCACAATTACACCACCAAAGATTCCAAAGATTCTGTAGTGGTTTGAGGGAACGGTAGAACGATTGAAAATTTGCTGAATAAGTCCTTAATCACAAGTAAGCATGTATTTCTACATTTTCCCGAAGCAAGCGGTTCATAGTTCAAAGCGAAATGATCTCTGTGAGGTTCTCAACATCGTGTAATCTTGACTTGATTCATTTAGGGGGATGTCAGTAAAAGTGGTTACTTGCCTCTAAGAAGTGACACTTGCGTCATTTCACTTCAATCGTCAGAAGTATTCCGAGGCATTATTTTTCGTCGTTAGCGTTGTTTTCTGTGTACTTATTCATTATCTATTATTTGAATCAGCGCTGCAACCACAGCAGCATCAGATGCATTTGACTTAATAACGAATGTTGAACTAAAATTCGAGTTGACCAGGAGCATAGGGGCTGATATCGAGCTGGTTAAAGTTCTTGGAAAGCATCTTCTGCTACCACACTGGGCAGAACTACTCGAACTTGTTTTTCTCTTCTTCTTGTATCACACGATCAATTTCCATCTGGACTGGGAGAGAGCAACGCTTCGGTTTCGCATTTTTGTAGAATGATTTCGTATAGACGTAATGTGGTTCAACCTAACCAATTGTTAGTTGTTCATGGAATTTTTTTTTATCACATAAGCTAATTTCTGCATATCCTCGTTTGTTAGTTGATGCTCTATTCAATTGTTTTCGGTGTGATTATTGGTGGTTCTCGAAGATCCAACTCTCGAATATCCAGTGATTCGTCAGGTGTTAATTCCACCATAATAGTATCAATGGGATGTACATAAAAGTGCATCTATATTGATGTACCGGCTCTACTCGAATGCTATCGATTTCAACTACCTCAAAAGTTAATTGGTAGCTGTCCATAAATTAATTTCTAAAATGAGTTTATGTTTGATCTCTTGAATGATTACAGCACCAATCACTTTTTTTACTCCCTTAAACGATATGGGAAGGTCACTTATTATAACCTAGAATTTTGGATACGTTCGGCTGTATATTCGAATAGAGGAATAGAGGAATAGAGGAATCTATAATTTTCAATATAATTTTATTAATATATTTTGTTCAAATATATTTATGATTAACGGAGGACACTGACTGGTTTGAATATGGATCTCCAATAAAAGGATCAACGTCGTCTGATTGGGAAGAATTCAAAGTTACTCATTCGTGGTCCACTTTTTCATCCAATGAATCTGAAGTATATGGCATTTTCATGGTCATTTTGAAATAATATTCAAAATTTTATTTTGACTCAAATGACACCGAAATCGATAATCTATAGACACCACCAATACAAAAAAAGTTTTACCCCTACTATAAGTATCACGAAATTTTATATTTTATCAAAATATGTAAATATAATGAATATAAATAATTTTGATTGATTGAAGATTGTGATCATAGAATTCAAAATAGAAGCATTACTAACGATATCATCCACTAATGTGATTTTTCTCGAGTCCAAACAGCTGAACTTGGTTTTGCCCAAGGGTCGAATAAATCTAATTGTTGCTTGAGGGCCATCAGTGAACCCGCGTCAAATATCCAACCGAAAAATCTCTGACGGTTCGGAGATTGAACACTATATCTACATCCTTAATTACTAACCGTAAACTTATAAATAAATTTCCGTTCTATCATGTGTTCCTCAATAACGGTATGTTAATGCAATCGTACTCATACAGCTGATTTATTCTAGTCAACACTTCGGGCCCTTCATAATGGCGGAACAAACATTCGATTGGAATTGGTAATCAGATTTGCCACAACCCAGAAAAAAAACTGCTAGAGGCGAATGAATTCTGTAGTTTAAAGCATCTATTCTAGAAAATAAAAACCAACCCACAAAAATCTCGTTATGTCCATCTGCGACTTCTTGAAATGGAATTCTTCATTTTTGAATATTAGTCCGTTTTTGGAAATATTCAAACTGTTCAAATTCTCAAATTGTTATAGAATCGACAATTTTTTTCAATTAACAAAACTTAAAACAAGCTGAATTTTTTGTTATTTCTGAGTATTCGCCCAGTGGATTAAATGAGTATTAATTATTTCTGAGTATTCGCCCAGTGGATTAAATAAGCTGGAAAGAGACAATATATACACGAAATAACGAAATTTGAAATGACGGTATGACTAAATTTAAAATGGCTGTGATGGGATGTGGCCGGGATGTATTAAAATGGCGACGATGGGATGTGGCCGAGTGAGTGACTGAGTTGTACAGGAGAGACATCGATATTTGCTCTTTTCTACGATCTGAGAGTGAGCGCGAGATCATAGTGAGAGTGAGAGCGAGTGACTATGTGACATTCTGAACAATGCAGCAATTTGTTAATGGTTTAACAACTAGGATATTATTCACTTGCGGGTAACCCGGGTTCGCTATTATATTATTAGTGAGCGATTTCACGTTCATTTTTTTATTTTTCCTTTCATCCTCAAATTGCGATAAATACTCTCAGTAGTGAAAGTACAGTTTTCAATTCCCTGTGGCAGAGATTCCGCGATTTTCTAAATTAATTCACACTTGTGCAATTGCTACATAAAACCCCGATTGCAGGTGGCGTTATAGTAAGCGTGTTCAGAAGTTTTGAAGCTGAAGTGTGCGCTCCAAAGACCTGAAAAAGCTATATTTACATCCATATTCCTTCTAAAAACTGTGAAGTATGGTGTGCAACATGTGGCTTCATGTACAAAGTTTCTTATAGCATTCGCAATGAACTGTATTTTATTTGACCACTCCTTGTGATTTGTCTCAATTGTCGCTCGAATTGAGGTCACAATTACACCACCAAAGATTCCAAAGATTCTGTAGTGGTTTGAGGGAACGGTAGAACGATTGAAAATTTGCTGAATAAGTCCTTAATCACAAGTAAGCATGTATTTCTACATTTTCCCGAAGCAAGCGGTTCATAGTTCAAAGCGAAATGATCTCTGTGAGGTTCTCAACATCGTGTAATCTTGACTTGATTCATTTAGGGGGATGTCAGTAAAAGTGGTTACTTGCCTCTAAGAAGTGACACTTGCGTCATTTCACTTCAATCGTCAGAAGTATTCCGAGGCATTATTTTTCGTCGTTAGCGTTGTTTTCTGTGTACTTATTCATTATCTATTATTTGAATCAGCGCTGCAACCACAGCAGCATCAGATGCATTTGACTTAATAACGAATGTTGAACTAAAATTCGAGTTGACCAGGAGCATAGGGGCTGATATCGAGCTGGTTAAAGTTCTTGGAAAGCATCTTCTGCTACCACACTGGGCAGAACTACTCGAACTTGTTTTTCTCTTCTTCTTGTATCACACGATCAATTTCCATCTGGACTGGGAGAGAGCAACGCTTCGGTTTCGCATTTTTGTAGAATGATTTCGTATAGACGTAATGTGGTTCAACCTAACCAATTGTTAGTTGTTCATGGAATTTTTTTTTATCACATAAGCTAATTTCTGCATATCCTCGTTTGTTAGTTGATGCTCTATTCAATTGTTTTCGGTGTGATTATTGGTGGTTCTCGAAGATCCAACTCTCGAATATCCAGTGATTCGTCAGGTGTTAATTCCACCATAATAGTATCAATGGGATGTACATAAAAGTGCATCTATATTGATGTACCGGCTCTACTCGAATGCTATCGATTTCAACTACCTCAAAAGTTAATTGGTAGCTGTCCATAAATTAATTTCTAAAATGAGTTTATGTTTGATCTCTTGAATGATTACAGCACCAATCACTTTTTTTACTCCCTTAAACGATATGGGAAGGTCACTTATTATAACCTAGAATTTTGGATACGTTCGGCTGTATATTCGAATAGAGGAATAGAGGAATAGAGGAATCTATAATTTTCAATATAATTTTATTAATATATTTTGTTCAAATATATTTATGATTAACGGAGGACACTGACTGGTTTGAATATGGATCTCCAATAAAAGGATCAACGTCGTCTGATTGGGAAGAATTCAAAGTTACTCATTCGTGGTCCACTTTTTCATCCAATGAATCTGAAGTATATGGCATTTTCATGGTCATTTTGAAATAATATTCAAAATTTTATTTTGACTCAAATGACACCGAAATCGATAATCTATAGACACCACCAATACAAAAAAAGTTTTACCCCTACTATAAGTATCACGAAATTTTATATTTTATCAAAATATGTAAATATAATGAATATAAATAATTTTGATTGATTGAAGATTGTGATCATAGAATTCAAAATAGAAGCATTACTAACGATATCATCCACTAATGTGATTTTTCTCGAGTCCAAACAGCTGAACTTGGTTTTGCCCAAGGGTCGAATAAATCTAATTGTTGCTTGAGGGCCATCAGTGAACCCGCGTCAAATATCCAACCGAAAAATCTCTGACGGTTCGGAGATTGAACACTATATCTACATCCTTAATTACTAACCGTAAACTTATAAATAAATTTCCGTTCTATCATGTGTTCCTCAATAACGGTATGTTAATGCAATCGTACTCATACAGCTGATTTATTCTAGTCAACACTTCGGGCCCTTCATAATGGCGGAACAAACATTCGATTGGAATTGGTAATCAGATTTGCCACAACCCAGAAAAAAAACTGCTAGAGGCGAATGAATTCTGTAGTTTAAAGCATCTATTCTAGAAAATAAAAACCAACCCACAAAAATCTCGTTATGTCCATCTGCGACTTCTTGAAATGGAATTCTTCATTTTTGAATATTAGTCCGTTTTTGGAAATATTCAAACTGTTCAAATTCTCAAATTGTTATAGAATCGACAATTTTTTTCAATTAACAAAACTTAAAACAAGCTGAATTTTTTGTTATTTCTGAGTATTCGCCCAGTGGATTAAATGAGTATTAATTATTTCTGAGTATTCGCCCAGTGGATTAAATAAGCTGGAAAGAGACAATATATACACGAAATAACGAAATTTGAAATGACGGTATGACTAAATTTAAAATGGCTGTGATGGGATGTGGCCGGGATGTATTAAAATGGCGACGATGGGATGTGGCCGAGTGAGTGACTGAGTTGTACAGGAGAGACATCGATATTTGCTCTTTTCTACGATCTGAGAGTGAGCGCGAGATCATAGTGAGAGTGAGAGCGAGTGACTATGTGACATTCTGAACAATGCAGCAATTTGTTAATGGTTTAACAACTAGGATATTATTCACTTGCGGGTAACCCGGGTTCGCTATTATATTATTAGTGAGCGATTTCACGTTCATTTTTTTATTTTTCCTTTCATCCTCAAATTGCGATAAATACTCTCAGTAGTGAAAGTACAGTTTTCAATTCCCTGTGGCAGAGATTCCGCGATTTTCTAAATTAATTCACACTTGTGCAATTGCTACATAAAACCCCGATTGCAGGTGGCGTTATAGTAAGCGTGTTCAGAAGTTTTGAAGCTGAAGTGTGCGCTCCAAAGACCTGAAAAAGCTATATTTACATCCATATTCCTTCTAAAAACTGTGAAGTATGGTGTGCAACATGTGGCTTCATGTACAAAGTTTCTTATAGCATTCGCAATGAACTGTATTTTATTTGACCACTCCTTGTGATTTGTCTCAATTGTCGCTCGAATTGAGGTCACAATTACACCACCAAAGATTCCAAAGATTCTGTAGTGGTTTGAGGGAACGGTAGAACGATTGAAAATTTGCTGAATAAGTCCTTAATCACAAGTAAGCATGTATTTCTACATTTTCCCGAAGCAAGCGGTTCATAGTTCAAAGCGAAATGATCTCTGTGAGGTTCTCAACATCGTGTAATCTTGACTTGATTCATTTAGGGGGATGTCAGTAAAAGTGGTTACTTGCCTCTAAGAAGTGACACTTGCGTCATTTCACTTCAATCGTCAGAAGTATTCCGAGGCATTATTTTTCGTCGTTAGCGTTGTTTTCTGTGTACTTATTCATTATCTATTATTTGAATCAGCGCTGCAACCACAGCAGCATCAGATGCATTTGACTTAATAACGAATGTTGAACTAAAATTCGAGTTGACCAGGAGCATAGGGGCTGATATCGAGCTGGTTAAAGTTCTTGGAAAGCATCTTCTGCTACCACACTGGGCAGAACTACTCGAACTTGTTTTTCTCTTCTTCTTGTATCACACGATCAATTTCCATCTGGACTGGGAGAGAGCAACGCTTCGGTTTCGCATTTTTGTAGAATGATTTCGTATAGACGTAATGTGGTTCAACCTAACCAATTGTTAGTTGTTCATGGAATTTTTTTTTATCACATAAGCTAATTTCTGCATATCCTCGTTTGTTAGTTGATGCTCTATTCAATTGTTTTCGGTGTGATTATTGGTGGTTCTCGAAGATCCAACTCTCGAATATCCAGTGATTCGTCAGGTGTTAATTCCACCATAATAGTATCAATGGGATGTACATAAAAGTGCATCTATATTGATGTACCGGCTCTACTCGAATGCTATCGATTTCAACTACCTCAAAAGTTAATTGGTAGCTGTCCATAAATTAATTTCTAAAATGAGTTTATGTTTGATCTCTTGAATGATTACAGCACCAATCACTTTTTTTACTCCCTTAAACGATATGGGAAGGTCACTTATTATAACCTAGAATTTTGGATACGTTCGGCTGTATATTCGAATAGAGGAATAGAGGAATAGAGGAATCTATAATTTTCAATATAATTTTATTAATATATTTTGTTCAAATATATTTATGATTAACGGAGGACACTGACTGGTTTGAATATGGATCTCCAATAAAAGGATCAACGTCGTCTGATTGGGAAGAATTCAAAGTTACTCATTCGTGGTCCACTTTTTCATCCAATGAATCTGAAGTATATGGCATTTTCATGGTCATTTTGAAATAATATTCAAAATTTTATTTTGACTCAAATGACACCGAAATCGATAATCTATAGACACCACCAATACAAAAAAAGTTTTACCCCTACTATAAGTATCACGAAATTTTATATTTTATCAAAATATGTAAATATAATGAATATAAATAATTTTGATTGATTGAAGATTGTGATCATAGAATTCAAAATAGAAGCATTACTAACGATATCATCCACTAATGTGATTTTTCTCGAGTCCAAACAGCTGAACTTGGTTTTGCCCAAGGGTCGAATAAATCTAATTGTTGCTTGAGGGCCATCAGTGAACCCGCGTCAAATATCCAACCGAAAAATCTCTGACGGTTCGGAGATTGAACACTATATCTACATCCTTAATTACTAACCGTAAACTTATAAATAAATTTCCGTTCTATCATGTGTTCCTCAATAACGGTATGTTAATGCAATCGTACTCATACAGCTGATTTATTCTAGTCAACACTTCGGGCCCTTCATAATGGCGGAACAAACATTCGATTGGAATTGGTAATCAGATTTGCCACAACCCAGAAAAAAAACTGCTAGAGGCGAATGAATTCTGTAGTTTAAAGCATCTATTCTAGAAAATAAAAACCAACCCACAAAAATCTCGTTATGTCCATCTGCGACTTCTTGAAATGGAATTCTTCATTTTTGAATATTAGTCCGTTTTTGGAAATATTCAAACTGTTCAAATTCTCAAATTGTTATAGAATCGACAATTTTTTTCAATTAACAAAACTTAAAACAAGCTGAATTTTTTGTTATTTCTGAGTATTCGCCCAGTGGATTAAATGAGTATTAATTATTTCTGAGTATTCGCCCAGTGGATTAAATAAGCTGGAAAGAGACAATATATACACGAAATAACGAAATTTGAAATGACGGTATGACTAAATTTAAAATGGCTGTGATGGGATGTGGCCGGGATGTATTAAAATGGCGACGATGGGATGTGGCCGAGTGAGTGACTGAGTTGTACAGGAGAGACATCGATATTTGCTCTTTTCTACGATCTGAGAGTGAGCGCGAGATCATAGTGAGAGTGAGAGCGAGTGACTATGTGACATTCTGAACAATGCAGCAATTTGTTAATGGTTTAACAACTAGGATATTATTCACTTGCGGGTAACCCGGGTTCGCTATTATATTATTAGTGAGCGATTTCACGTTCATTTTTTTATTTTTCCTTTCATCCTCAAATTGCGATAAATACTCTCAGTAGTGAAAGTACAGTTTTCAATTCCCTGTGGCAGAGATTCCGCGATTTTCTAAATTAATTCACACTTGTGCAATTGCTACATAAAACCCCGATTGCAGGTGGCGTTATAGTAAGCGTGTTCAGAAGTTTTGAAGCTGAAGTGTGCGCTCCAAAGACCTGAAAAAGCTATATTTACATCCATATTCCTTCTAAAAACTGTGAAGTATGGTGTGCAACATGTGGCTTCATGTACAAAGTTTCTTATAGCATTCGCAATGAACTGTATTTTATTTGACCACTCCTTGTGATTTGTCTCAATTGTCGCTCGAATTGAGGTCACAATTACACCACCAAAGATTCCAAAGATTCTGTAGTGGTTTGAGAGAACGGTAGAACGATTGAAAATTTGCTGAATAAGTCCTTAATCACAAGTAAGCATGTATTTCTACATTTTCCCGAAGCAAGCGGTTCATAGTTCAAAGCGAAATGATCTCTGTGAGGTTCTCAACATCGTGTAATCTTGACTTGATTCATTTAGGGGGATGTCAGTAAAAGTGGTTACTTGCCTCTAAGAAGTGACACTTGCGTCATTTCACTTCAATCGTCAGAAGTATTCCGAGGCATTATTTTTCGTCGTTAGCGTTGTTTTCTGTGTACTTATTCATTATCTATTATTTGAATCAGCGCTGCAACCACAGCAGCATCAGATGCATTTGACTTAATAACGAATGTTGAACTAAAATTCGAGTTGACCAGGAGCATAGGGGCTGATATCGAGCTGGTTAAAGTTCTTGGAAAGCATCTTCTGCTACCACACTGGGCAGAACTACTCGAACTTGTTTTTCTCTTCTTCTTGTATCACACGATCAATTTCCATCTGGACTGGGAGAGAGCAACGCTTCGGTTTCGCATTTTTGTAGAATGATTTCGTATAGACGTAATGTGGTTCAACCTAACCAATTGTTAGTTGTTCATGGAATTTTTTTTTATCACATAAGCTAATTTCTGCATATCCTCGTTTGTTAGTTGATGCTCTATTCAATTGTTTTCGGTGTGATTATTGGTGGTTCTCGAAGATCCAACTCTCGAATATCCAGTGATTCGTCAGGTGTTAATTCCACCATAATAGTATCAATGGGATGTACATAAAAGTGCATCTATATTGATGTACCGGCTCTACTCGAATGCTATCGATTTCAACTACCTCAAAAGTTAATTGGTAGCTGTCCATAAATTAATTTCTAAAATGAGTTTATGTTTGATCTCTTGAATGATTACAGCACCAATCACTTTTTTTACTCCCTTAAACGATATGGGAAGGTCACTTATTATAACCTAGAATTTTGGATACGTTCGGCTGTATATTCGAATAGAGGAATAGAGGAATAGAGGAATCTATAATTTTCAATATAATTTTATTAATATATTTTGTTCAAATATATTTATGATTAACGGAGGACACTGACTGGTTTGAATATGGATCTCCAATAAAAGGATCAACGTCGTCTGATTGGGAAGAATTCAAAGTTACTCATTCGTGGTCCACTTTTTCATCCAATGAATCTGAAGTATATGGCATTTTCATGGTCATTTTGAAATAATATTCAAAATTTTATTTTGACTCAAATGACACCGAAATCGATAATCTATAGACACCACCAATACAAAAAAAGTTTTACCCCTACTATAAGTATCACGAAATTTTATATTTTATCAAAATATGTAAATATAATGAATATAAATAATTTTGATTGATTGAAGATTGTGATCATAGAATTCAAAATAGAAGCATTACTAACGATATCATCCACTAATGTGATTTTTCTCGAGTCCAAACAGCTGAACTTGGTTTTGCCCAAGGGTCGAATAAATCTAATTGTTGCTTGAGGGCCATCAGTGAACCCGCGTCAAATATCCAACCGAAAAATCTCTGACGGTTCGGAGATTGAACACTATATCTACATCCTTAATTACTAACCGTAAACTTATAAATAAATTTCCGTTCTATCATGTGTTCCTCAATAACGGTATGTTAATGCAATCGTACTCATACAGCTGATTTATTCTAGTCAACACTTCGGGCCCTTCATAATGGCGGAACAAACATTCGATTGGAATTGGTAATCAGATTTGCCACAACCCAGAAAAAAAACTGCTAGAGGCGAATGAATTCTGTAGTTTAAAGCATCTATTCTAGAAAATAAAAACCAACCCACAAAAATCTCGTTATGTCCATCTGCGACTTCTTGAAATGGAATTCTTCATTTTTGAATATTAGTCCGTTTTTGGAAATATTCAAACTGTTCAAATTCTCAAATTGTTATAGAATCGACAATTTTTTTCAATTAACAAAACTTAAAACAAGCTGAATTTTTTGTTATTTCTGAGTATTCGCCCAGTGGATTAAATGAGTATTAATTATTTCTGAGTATTCGCCCAGTGGATTAAATAAGCTGGAAAGAGACAATATATACACGAAATAACGAAATTTGAAATGACGGTATGACTAAATTTAAAATGGCTGTGATGGGATGTGGCCGGGATGTATTAAAATGGCGACGATGGGATGTGGCCGAGTGAGTGACTGAGTTGTACAGGAGAGACATCGATATTTGCTCTTTTCTACGATCTGAGAGTGAGCGCGAGATCATAGTGAGAGTGAGAGCGAGTGACTATGTGACATTCTGAACAATGCAGCAATTTGTTAATGGTTTAACAACTAGGATATTATTCACTTGCGGGTAACCCGGGTTCGCTATTATATTATTAGTGAGCGATTTCACGTTCATTTTTTTATTTTTCCTTTCATCCTCAAATTGCGATAAATACTCTCAGTAGTGAAAGTACAGTTTTCAATTCCCTGTGGCAGAGATTCCGCGATTTTCTAAATTAATTCACACTTGTGCAATTGCTACATAAAACCCCGATTGCAGGTGGCGTTATAGTAAGCGTGTTCAGAAGTTTTGAAGCTGAAGTGTGCGCTCCAAAGACCTGAAAAAGCTATATTTACATCCATATTCCTTCTAAAAACTGTGAAGTATGGTGTGCAACATGTGGCTTCATGTACAAAGTTTCTTATAGCATTCGCAATGAACTGTATTTTATTTGACCACTCCTTGTGATTTGTCTCAATTGTCGCTCGAATTGAGGTCACAATTACACCACCAAAGATTCCAAAGATTCTGTAGTGGTTTGAGGGAACGGTAGAACGATTGAAAATTTGCTGAATAAGTCCTTAATCACAAGTAAGCATGTATTTCTACATTTTCCCGAAGCAAGCGGTTCATAGTTCAAAGCGAAATGATCTCTGTGAGGTTCTCAACATCGTGTAATCTTGACTTGATTCATTTAGGGGGATGTCAGTAAAAGTGGTTACTTGCCTCTAAGAAGTGACACTTGCGTCATTTCACTTCAATCGTCAGAAGTATTCCGAGGCATTATTTTTCGTCGTTAGCGTTGTTTTCTGTGTACTTATTCATTATCTATTATTTGAATCAGCGCTGCAACCACAGCAGCATCAGATGCATTTGACTTAATAACGAATGTTGAACTAAAATTCGAGTTGACCAGGAGCATAGGGGCTGATATCGAGCTGGTTAAAGTTCTTGGAAAGCATCTTCTGCTACCACACTGGGCAGAACTACTCGAACTTGTTTTTCTCTTCTTCTTGTATCACACGATCAATTTCCATCTGGACTGGGAGAGAGCAACGCTTCGGTTTCGCATTTTTGTAGAATGATTTCGTATAGACGTAATGTGGTTCAACCTAACCAATTGTTAGTTGTTCATGGAATTTTTTTTTATCACATAAGCTAATTTCTGCATATCCTCGTTTGTTAGTTGATGCTCTATTCAATTGTTTTCGGTGTGATTATTGGTGGTTCTCGAAGATCCAACTCTCGAATATCCAGTGATTCGTCAGGTGTTAATTCCACCATAATAGTATCAATGGGATGTACATAAAAGTGCATCTATATTGATGTACCGGCTCTACTCGAATGCTATCGATTTCAACTACCTCAAAAGTTAATTGGTAGCTGTCCATAAATTAATTTCTAAAATGAGTTTATGTTTGATCTCTTGAATGATTACAGCACCAATCACTTTTTTTACTCCCTTAAACGATATGGGAAGGTCACTTATTATAACCTAGAATTTTGGATACGTTCGGCTGTATATTCGAATAGAGGAATAGAGGAATAGAGGAATCTATAATTTTCAATATAATTTTATTAATATATTTTGTTCAAATATATTTATGATTAACGGAGGACACTGACTGGTTTGAATATGGATCTCCAATAAAAGGATCAACGTCGTCTGATTGGGAAGAATTCAAAGTTACTCATTCGTGGTCCACTTTTTCATCCAATGAATCTGAAGTATATGGCATTTTCATGGTCATTTTGAAATAATATTCAAAATTTTATTTTGACTCAAATGACACCGAAATCGATAATCTATAGACACCACCAATACAAAAAAAGTTTTACCCCTACTATAAGTATCACGAAATTTTATATTTTATCAAAATATGTAAATATAATGAATATAAATAATTTTGATTGATTGAAGATTGTGATCATAGAATTCAAAATAGAAGCATTACTAACGATATCATCCACTAATGTGATTTTTCTCGAGTCCAAACAGCTGAACTTGGTTTTGCCCAAGGGTCGAATAAATCTAATTGTTGCTTGAGGGCCATCAGTGAACCCGCGTCAAATATCCAACCGAAAAATCTCTGACGGTTCGGAGATTGAACACTATATCTACATCCTTAATTACTAACCGTAAACTTATAAATAAATTTCCGTTCTATCATGTGTTCCTCAATAACGGTATGTTAATGCAATCGTACTCATACAGCTGATTTATTCTAGTCAACACTTCGGGCCCTTCATAATGGCGGAACAAACATTCGATTGGAATTGGTAATCAGATTTGCCACAACCCAGAAAAAAAACTGCTAGAGGCGAATGAATTCTGTAGTTTAAAGCATCTATTCTAGAAAATAAAAACCAACCCACAAAAATCTCGTTATGTCCATCTGCGACTTCTTGAAATGGAATTCTTCATTTTTGAATATTAGTCCGTTTTTGGAAATATTCAAACTGTTCAAATTCTCAAATTGTTATAGAATCGACAATTTTTTTCAATTAACAAAACTTAAAACAAGCTGAATTTTTTGTTATTTCTGAGTATTCGCCCAGTGGATTAAATGAGTATTAATTATTTCTGAGTATTCGCCCAGTGGATTAAATAAGCTGGAAAGAGACAATATATACACGAAATAACGAAATTTGAAATGACGGTATGACTAAATTTAAAATGGCTGTGATGGGATGTGGCCGGGATGTATTAAAATGGCGACGATGGGATGTGGCCGAGTGAGTGACTGAGTTGTACAGGAGAGACATCGATATTTGCTCTTTTCTACGATCTGAGAGTGAGCGCGAGATCATAGTGAGAGTGAGAGCGAGTGACTATGTGACATTCTGAACAATGCAGCAATTTGTTAATGGTTTAACAACTAGGATATTATTCACTTGCGGGTAACCCGGGTTCGCTATTATATTATTAGTGAGCGATTTCACGTTCATTTTTTTATTTTTCCTTTCATCCTCAAATTGCGATAAATACTCTCAGTAGTGAAAGTACAGTTTTCAATTCCCTGTGGCAGAGATTCCGCGATTTTCTAAATTAATTCACACTTGTGCAATTGCTACATAAAACCCCGATTGCAGGTGGCGTTATAGTAAGCGTGTTCAGAAGTTTTGAAGCTGAAGTGTGCGCTCCAAAGACCTGAAAAAGCTATATTTACATCCATATTCCTTCTAAAAACTGTGAAGTATGGTGTGCAACATGTGGCTTCATGTACAAAGTTTCTTATAGCATTCGCAATGAACTGTATTTTATTTGACCACTCCTTGTGATTTGTCTCAATTGTCGCTCGAATTGAGGTCACAATTACACCACCAAAGATTCCAAAGATTCTGTAGTGGTTTGAGGGAACGGTAGAACGATTGAAAATTTGCTGAATAAGTCCTTAATCACAAGTAAGCATGTATTTCTACATTTTCCCGAAGCAAGCGGTTCATAGTTCAAAGCGAAATGATCTCTGTGAGGTTCTCAACATCGTGTAATCTTGACTTGATTCATTTAGGGGGATGTCAGTAAAAGTGGTTACTTGCCTCTAAGAAGTGACACTTGCGTCATTTCACTTCAATCGTCAGAAGTATTCCGAGGCATTATTTTTCGTCGTTAGCGTTGTTTTCTGTGTACTTATTCATTATCTATTATTTGAATCAGCGCTGCAACCACAGCAGCATCAGATGCATTTGACTTAATAACGAATGTTGAACTAAAATTCGAGTTGACCAGGAGCATAGGGGCTGATATCGAGCTGGTTAAAGTTCTTGGAAAGCATCTTCTGCTACCACACTGGGCAGAACTACTCGAACTTGTTTTTCTCTTCTTCTTGTATCACACGATCAATTTCCATCTGGACTGGGAGAGAGCAACGCTTCGGTTTCGCATTTTTGTAGAATGATTTCGTATAGACGTAATGTGGTTCAACCTAACCAATTGTTAGTTGTTCATGGAATTTTTTTTTATCACATAAGCTAATTTCTGCATATCCTCGTTTGTTAGTTGATGCTCTATTCAATTGTTTTCGGTGTGATTATTGGTGGTTCTCGAAGATCCAACTCTCGAATATCCAGTGATTCGTCAGGTGTTAATTCCACCATAATAGTATCAATGGGATGTACATAAAAGTGCATCTATATTGATGTACCGGCTCTACTCGAATGCTATCGATTTCAACTACCTCAAAAGTTAATTGGTAGCTGTCCATAAATTAATTTCTAAAATGAGTTTATGTTTGATCTCTTGAATGATTACAGCACCAATCACTTTTTTTACTCCCTTAAACGATATGGGAAGGTCACTTATTATAACCTAGAATTTTGGATACGTTCGGCTGTATATTCGAATAGAGGAATAGAGGAATAGAGGAATCTATAATTTTCAATATAATTTTATTAATATATTTTGTTCAAATATATTTATGATTAACGGAGGACACTGACTGGTTTGAATATGGATCTCCAATAAAAGGATCAACGTCGTCTGATTGGGAAGAATTCAAAGTTACTCATTCGTGGTCCACTTTTTCATCCAATGAATCTGAAGTATATGGCATTTTCATGGTCATTTTGAAATAATATTCAAAATTTTATTTTGACTCAAATGACACCGAAATCGATAATCTATAGACACCACCAATACAAAAAAAGTTTTACCCCTACTATAAGTATCACGAAATTTTATATTTTATCAAAATATGTAAATATAATGAATATAAATAATTTTGATTGATTGAAGATTGTGATCATAGAATTCAAAATAGAAGCATTACTAACGATATCATCCACTAATGTGATTTTTCTCGAGTCCAAACAGCTGAACTTGGTTTTGCCCAAGGGTCGAATAAATCTAATTGTTGCTTGAGGGCCATCAGTGAACCCGCGTCAAATATCCAACCGAAAAATCTCTGACGGTTCGGAGATTGAACACTATATCTACATCCTTAATTACTAACCGTAAACTTATAAATAAATTTCCGTTCTATCATGTGTTCCTCAATAACGGTATGTTAATGCAATCGTACTCATACAGCTGATTTATTCTAGTCAACACTTCGGGCCCTTCATAATGGCGGAACAAACATTCGATTGGAATTGGTAATCAGATTTGCCACAACCCAGAAAAAAAACTGCTAGAGGCGAATGAATTCTGTAGTTTAAAGCATCTATTCTAGAAAATAAAAACCAACCCACAAAAATCTCGTTATGTCCATCTGCGACTTCTTGAAATGGAATTCTTCATTTTTGAATATTAGTCCGTTTTTGGAAATATTCAAACTGTTCAAATTCTCAAATTGTTATAGAATCGACAATTTTTTTCAATTAACAAAACTTAAAACAAGCTGAATTTTTTGTTATTTCTGAGTATTCGCCCAGTGGATTAAATGAGTATTAATTATTTCTGAGTATTCGCCCAGTGGATTAAATAAGCTGGAAAGAGACAATATATACACGAAATAACGAAATTTGAAATGACGGTATGACTAAATTTAAAATGGCTGTGATGGGATGTGGCCGGGATGTATTAAAATGGCGACGATGGGATGTGGCCGAGTGAGTGACTGAGTTGTACAGGAGAGACATCGATATTTGCTCTTTTCTACGATCTGAGAGTGAGCGCGAGATCATAGTGAGAGTGAGAGCGAGTGACTATGTGACATTCTGAACAATGCAGCAATTTGTTAATGGTTTAACAACTAGGATATTATTCACTTGCGGGTAACCCGGGTTCGCTATTATATTATTAGTGAGCGATTTCACGTTCATTTTTTTATTTTTCCTTTCATCCTCAAATTGCGATAAATACTCTCAGTAGTGAAAGTACAGTTTTCAATTCCCTGTGGCAGAGATTCCGCGATTTTCTAAATTAATTCACACTTGTGCAATTGCTACATAAAACCCCGATTGCAGGTGGCGTTATAGTAAGCGTGTTCAGAAGTTTTGAAGCTGAAGTGTGCGCTCCAAAGACCTGAAAAAGCTATATTTACATCCATATTCCTTCTAAAAACTGTGAAGTATGGTGTGCAACATGTGGCTTCATGTACAAAGTTTCTTATAGCATTCGCAATGAACTGTATTTTATTTGACCACTCCTTGTGATTTGTCTCAATTGTCGCTCGAATTGAGGTCACAATTACACCACCAAAGATTCCAAAGATTCTGTAGTGGTTTGAGGGAACGGTAGAACGATTGAAAATTTGCTGAATAAGTCCTTAATCACAAGTAAGCATGTATTTCTACATTTTCCCGAAGCAAGCGGTTCATAGTTCAAAGCGAAATGATCTCTGTGAGGTTCTCAACATCGTGTAATCTTGACTTGATTCATTTAGGGGGATGTCAGTAAAAGTGGTTACTTGCCTCTAAGAAGTGACACTTGCGTCATTTCACTTCAATCGTCAGAAGTATTCCGAGGCATTATTTTTCGTCGTTAGCGTTGTTTTCTGTGTACTTATTCATTATCTATTATTTGAATCAGCGCTGCAACCACAGCAGCATCAGATGCATTTGACTTAATAACGAATGTTGAACTAAAATTCGAGTTGACCAGGAGCATAGGGGCTGATATCGAGCTGGTTAAAGTTCTTGGAAAGCATCTTCTGCTACCACACTGGGCAGAACTACTCGAACTTGTTTTTCTCTTCTTCTTGTATCACACGATCAATTTCCATCTGGACTGGGAGAGAGCAACGCTTCGGTTTCGCATTTTTGTAGAATGATTTCGTATAGACGTAATGTGGTTCAACCTAACCAATTGTTAGTTGTTCATGGAATTTTTTTTTATCACATAAGCTAATTTCTGCATATCCTCGTTTGTTAGTTGATGCTCTATTCAATTGTTTTCGGTGTGATTATTGGTGGTTCTCGAAGATCCAACTCTCGAATATCCAGTGATTCGTCAGGTGTTAATTCCACCATAATAGTATCAATGGGATGTACATAAAAGTGCATCTATATTGATGTACCGGCTCTACTCGAATGCTATCGATTTCAACTACCTCAAAAGTTAATTGGTAGCTGTCCATAAATTAATTTCTAAAATGAGTTTATGTTTGATCTCTTGAATGATTACAGCACCAATCACTTTTTTTACTCCCTTAAACGATATGGGAAGGTCACTTATTATAACCTAGAATTTTGGATACGTTCGGCTGTATATTCGAATAGAGGAATAGAGGAATAGAGGAATCTATAATTTTCAATATAATTTTATTAATATATTTTGTTCAAATATATTTATGATTAACGGAGGACACTGACTGGTTTGAATATGGATCTCCAATAAAAGGATCAACGTCGTCTGATTGGGAAGAATTCAAAGTTACTCATTCGTGGTCCACTTTTTCATCCAATGAATCTGAAGTATATGGCATTTTCATGGTCATTTTGAAATAATATTCAAAATTTTATTTTGACTCAAATGACACCGAAATCGATAATCTATAGACACCACCAATACAAAAAAAGTTTTACCCCTACTATAAGTATCACGAAATTTTATATTTTATCAAAATATGTAAATATAATGAATATAAATAATTTTGATTGATTGAAGATTGTGATCATAGAATTCAAAATAGAAGCATTACTAACGATATCATCCACTAATGTGATTTTTCTCGAGTCCAAACAGCTGAACTTGGTTTTGCCCAAGGGTCGAATAAATCTAATTGTTGCTTGAGGGCCATCAGTGAACCCGCGTCAAATATCCAACCGAAAAATCTCTGACGGTTCGGAGATTGAACACTATATCTACATCCTTAATTACTAACCGTAAACTTATAAATAAATTTCCGTTCTATCATGTGTTCCTCAATAACGGTATGTTAATGCAATCGTACTCATACAGCTGATTTATTCTAGTCAACACTTCGGGCCCTTCATAATGGCGGAACAAACATTCGATTGGAATTGGTAATCAGATTTGCCACAACCCAGAAAAAAAACTGCTAGAGGCGAATGAATTCTGTAGTTTAAAGCATCTATTCTAGAAAATAAAAACCAACCCACAAAAATCTCGTTATGTCCATCTGCGACTTCTTGAAATGGAATTCTTCATTTTTGAATATTAGTCCGTTTTTGGAAATATTCAAACTGTTCAAATTCTCAAATTGTTATAGAATCGACAATTTTTTTCAATTAACAAAACTTAAAACAAGCTGAATTTTTTGTTATTTCTGAGTATTCGCCCAGTGGATTAAATGAGTATTAATTATTTCTGAGTATTCGCCCAGTGGATTAAATAAGCTGGAAAGAGACAATATATACACGAAATAACGAAATTTGAAATGACGGTATGACTAAATTTAAAATGGCTGTGATGGGATGTGGCCGGGATGTATTAAAATGGCGACGATGGGATGTGGCCGAGTGAGTGACTGAGTTGTACAGGAGAGACATCGATATTTGCTCTTTTCTACGATCTGAGAGTGAGCGCGAGATCATAGTGAGAGTGAGAGCGAGTGACTATGTGACATTCTGAACAATGCAGCAATTTGTTAATGGTTTAACAACTAGGATATTATTCACTTGCGGGTAACCCGGGTTCGCTATTATATTATTAGTGAGCGATTTCACGTTCATTTTTTTATTTTTCCTTTCATCCTCAAATTGCGATAAATACTCTCAGTAGTGAAAGTACAGTTTTCAATTCCCTGTGGCAGAGATTCCGCGATTTTCTAAATTAATTCACACTTGTGCAATTGCTACATAAAACCCCGATTGCAGGTGGCGTTATAGTAAGCGTGTTCAGAAGTTTTGAAGCTGAAGTGTGCGCTCCAAAGACCTGAAAAAGCTATATTTACATCCATATTCCTTCTAAAAACTGTGAAGTATGGTGTGCAACATGTGGCTTCATGTACAAAGTTTCTTATAGCATTCGCAATGAACTGTATTTTATTTGACCACTCCTTGTGATTTGTCTCAATTGTCGCTCGAATTGAGGTCACAATTACACCACCAAAGATTCCAAAGATTCTGTAGTGGTTTGAGGGAACGGCTAGAACGATTGAAAATTTGCTGAATAAGTCCTTAATCACAAGTAAGCATGTATTTCTACATTTTCCCGAAGCAAGCGGTTCATAGTTCAAAGCGAAATGATCTCTGTGAGGTTCTCAACATCGTGTAATCTTGACTTGATTCATTTAGGGGGGGATGTCAGTAAAAGTGGTTACTTGCCTCTAAGAAGTGACACTTGCGTCATTTCACTTCAATCGTCAGAAGTATTCCGAGGCATTATTTTTCGTCGTTAGCGTTGTTTTCTGTGTACTTATTCATTATCTATTATTTGAATCAGCGCTGCAACCACAGCAGCATCAGATGCATTTGACTTAATAACGAATGTTGAACTAAAATTCGAGTTGACCAGGAGCATAGGGGCTGATATCGAGCTGGTTAAAGTTCTTGGAAAGCATCTTCTGCTACCACACTGGGCAGAACTACTCGAACTTGTTTTTCTCTTCTTCTTGTATCACACGATCAATTTCCATCTGGACTGGGAAGAGAGCAACGCTTCGGTTTCGCATTTTTTGTAGAATGATTTCGTATAGACGTAATGTGGTTCAACCTAACCAATTGTTAGTTGTTCATGGAATTTTTTTTTATCACATAAGCTAATTTCTGCATATCCTCGTTTGTTAGTTGATGCTCTATTCAATTGTTTTCGGTGTGATTATTGGTGGTTCTCGAAGATCCAACTCTCGAATATCCAGTGATTCGTCAGGTGTTAATTCCACCATAATAGTATCAATGGGATGTACATAAAAGTGCATCTATATTGATGTACCGGCTCTACTCGAATGGCTATCGATTTCAACTACCTCAAAAGTTAATTGGTAGCTGTCCATAAATTAATTTCTAAAATGAGTTTATGTTTGATCTCTTGAATGATTACAGCACCAATCACTTTTTTTACTCCCTTAAACGATATGGGAAGGTCACTTATTATAACCTAGAATTTTGGATACGTTCGGCTGTATATTCGAATAGAGGAATAGAGGAATAGAGGAATCTATAATTTTCAATATAATTTTATTAATATATTTTGTTCAAATATATTTATGATTAACGGAGGACACTGACTGGTTTGAATATGGATCTCCAATAAAAGGATCAACGTCGTCTGATTGGGAAGAATTCAAAAGTTACTCATTCGTGGTCCACTTTTTCATCCAATGAATCTGAAGTATATGGCATTTTCATGGTCATTTTGAAATAATATTCAAAATTTTATTTTGACTCAAATGACACCGAAATCGATAATCTATAGACACCACCAATACAAAAAAAGTTTTACCCCTACTATAAGTATCACGAAATTTTATATTTTATCAAAATATGTAAATATAATGAATATAAATAATTTTGATTGATTGAAGATTGTGATCATAGAATTCAAAATAGAAGCATTACTAACGATATCATCCACTAATGTGATTTTTCTCGAGTCCAAACAGCTGAACTTGGTTTTGCCCAAGGGTCGAATAAATCTAATTGTTGCTTGAGGGCCCATCAGTGAACCCGCGTCAAATATCCAACCGAAAAATCTCTGACGGTTCGGAGATTGAACACTATATCTACATCCTTAATTACTAACCGTAAACTTATAAATAAATTTCCGTTCTATCATGTGTTCCTCAATAACGGTATGTTAATGCAATCGTACTCATACAGCTGATTTATTCTAGTCAACACTTCGGGCCCTTCATAATGGCGGAACAAACATTCGATTGGACAATTGGTAATCAGATTTGCCACAACCCCAGAAAAAAAACTGCTAGAGGCGAATGAATTCTGTTAGTTTAAAGCATCTATTCTAGAAAATAAAAACCAACCCACAAAAATCTCGTTATGTCCATCTGCGACTTCTTGAAATGGAATTCTTCATTTTTGAATATTAGTCCGTTTTTGGAAATATTCAAACTGTTCAAATTCTCAAATTGTTATAGAATCGACAATTTTTTTCAATTAACAAAACTTAAAACAAGCTGAATTTTTTTGTTATTTTCTGAGTATTCGCCCAGTGGATTAAATGAGTATTAATTATTTCTGAGTATTCGCCCAGTGGATTAAATAAGCTGGAAAGAGACAATATATACACGAAATAACGAAATTTGAAATGACGGTATGACTAAATTTAAAATGGCTGTGATGGGATGTGGCCGGGATGTATTAAAATGGCGACGATGGGATGTGGCCGAGTGAAGTGACTGAGTTGTACAGGAGAGACATCGATATTTGCTCTTTTCTACGATCTGAGAGTGAGCGCGAGATCATAGTGAGAGTGAGAGCGAGTGACTATGTGACATTCTGAACAATGCAGCAATTTGTTAATGGTTTAACAACTAGGATATTATTCACTTGCGGGTAACCCGGGTTCGCTATTATATTATTAGTGAGCGATTTCACGTTCATTTTTTTATTTTTTCCTTTCATCCTCAAATTGCGATAAATACTCTCAGTAGTGAAAGTACAGTTTTCAATTCCCTGTGGCAGAGATTCCGCGATTTTCCTAAATTAATTCACACTTGTGCAATTGCTACATAAAACCCCGATTGCAGGTGGCGTTATAGTAAGCGTGTTCAGAAGTTTTGAAGCTGAAGTGTGCGCTCCAAAGACCTGAAAAAGCTATATTTACATCCATATTCCTTCTAAAAACTGTGAAGTATGGTGTGCAACATGTGGCTTCATGTACAAAGTTTCTTATAGCATTCGCAATGAACTGTATTTTATTTGACCACTCCTTGTGATTTGTCTCAATTGTCGCTCGAATTGAGGTCACAATTACACCACCAAAGATTCCAAAGATTCTGTAGTGGTTTGAGGGAACGGTAGAACGATTGAAAATTTGCTGAATAAGTCCTTAATCACAAGTAAGCATGTATTTCTACATTTTCCCGAAGCAAGCGGTTCATAGTTCAAAGCGAAATGATCTCTGTGAGGTTCTCAACATCGTGTAATCTTGACTTGATTCATTTAGGGGGATGTCAGTAAAAGTGGTTACTTGCCTCTAAAGAAGTGACACTTGCGTCATTTCACTTCAATCGTCAGAAGTATTCCGAGGCATTATTTTTCGTCGTTAGCGTTGTTTTCTGTGTACTTATTCATTATCTATTATTTGAATCAGCGCTGCAACCCACAGCAGCATCAGATGCATTTGACTTAATAACGAATGTTGAACTAAAATTCGAGTTGACCAGGAGCATAGGGGCTGATATCGAGCTGGTTAAAGTTCTTGGAAAGCATCTTCTGGCTACCACAC
>NW_026599699.1:25000-27443 GCF_029784135.1 Toxorhynchites rutilus septentrionalis
GGCTTCTCTCTTTTTTCATTAAATCGCTTTGCGCCTGGTAGTATGCAATCGTACGTGTGTGTGAAATCATTGCATGTCCCGGAACAACAAGTCTCAAGTGCACAACACCCGCACACCAGCACCCGCAGTACGCAATGTGTAAAACACTGCCCCGTCGACCATAACACTAAGACCCAGAACGCGTCCACGTCCAGGAATGCAAAGTGTCAAGTGTTGGAAAAGTCCCCCGCACAGCGCACACAGCACAACAGCGCAACAGTTTGTTTAATTTCTCACTGCGCGAGCCAGCACTCGCAGTACGCAATGTGTAAAACACTGCCCCGCCGACAATAACACTAAGTCCCAGAAAGCGTCCAAGTCCCCCCAGCATACAGCACACAACAGCGCTGCGCGAGCCAACCCCCGCAGTACGCAATGTGTAAAACACTGCCCCGCCGACAATAACACTAAGTCCCAGAAAGCGTCCACGTCCCGGAATGCAAAGTGTCAAGTGTTGGAAAAGTCCCCCGCACAGCGCACACAACACAACAGCGCAACAGTCCGGCACTGATATTAAGTCCAATTCGATAACACAATAACACCAAGGCAACATCGAGGGTAAGAATGCGCGTGTCAAGTGTGATGAAAAGTCTCCCCCACACAGCGCACACAACACAACAGCGCAACAGTTTGTTTAATTTGTCACTGCGCGAGCCAGCACTCGCAGTACGCAGTGTGTGCATCGGCCCGGCACTGGTATTAAGTCCAATTCGATAATACAATAACACCAAGCCAACATCAAGCACAGCACAGCACAACAGTTTGTTTTATTTCTCACCCGCAGTACGCAGTGTGTATAACATCGACAACGGCGCGTACATGACTATTGAAAAAAAAAACAACACATTCACACATTGGTCACACATCATCATCTTTACCTACGGGAAAACTGAAACTGTTGGAAAAAAGTTCAACTATTGAAAAAATGTCAACTATTGAAACAAGTAACCAACTATTGAAACAACCAACACCTTAGGCACGGCCCAAGTACAAGTACGAGTTCAATAGTAGGGTTACCCCCCATCGGAATATGACCGACACCCGGCACTGGTACCGATTGCGGTGCGTGAACATTTCCCGACCCAGCATGGTGTCTCGGCTAGTGGTACAAGTCTATCCAAGGCACCCCTATAACGATGCCCCCAGTGCGGTATATACCCATGCCGAGGCAACGTTGGTATGACCATGTTTTACACTATTGTGGGGAAAGTTGGTGAGTGAAAAGTTTGAGGCATAACTTGCGAAGCTTGTATGGATGTTCGGTAGTACGATGCCGTACGGGTGGGGTCAAGTTACTGTCGGTAGGGTCGAACGTCTATCGAATCCAGTGAGTCGGATGGCCATCCATCGGAAGGGGGTAACCCCGACGGGTGAGCGTCATACGATTCCGGTGAGCTTCGCATGTCGAACCACCCCCCTGGTGGTGGTAAGATGTGCGTACTCCAGTGTGTGGTGTCGGGTCGTGCGTTGTGAGCGTCGAAGGGGCATAAGGCGATTGTCGCTCTCTCGTGTGCCATGCGAACCCTGTGCAGTACGGTGTGTCGAACATTGAAATACCTCCCATGTAAGACGCATCGCACCAGTGCAGGTAGTAGCACCACACGGGTAGTGACCGCTCTCTTGCTCCGAGTTTTTTTTCTCCCTGTTATGCCTCCTCCGCGCTAGGCGCTAGGCTGTGGTAGGTACGCGGTAGGGGAAAAAAAGCATACGCTCGCTCGCTCGCTCGCTCGGGTCTCGGGTGGGTCGTGTTTACATCAAAGTGGTACCGCTACCTCGTTATGAGCGAGTGTGGACATGTGTACAATACCCCCTCTCATGCGCTTCCAACGCGCGTGCTAGTAATTGTGTATGGGAATCTTTTGGCTAGTGTATGGCTCTGTCGGGTATGCGAACGAGGAACAAATTTACCGAGGATGAACGTGTTGTGGTGATGTTGTGCGAAGTATTACACTACCCCTATCGTGAATGCGTTTGCACGGCCGGTGTGCCGTGCATCCAAACTCTCGATGATGATGGTGAATTCTGGTTGATCCTACCAGTAATATACGCTTGTCTCAAAGGTTAAGCCATGCATGTCTAAGTACAAACAGATTTAATGTGAAACCGCATAAGGCTCAGTATAACAGCTATAATTTACAAGATCATACAACTAGTTACTTGGATAACTGTGGAAAATCTAGAGCTAATACATGCAAAATGCAGGGACCTCGCGGAACCTGTGCAATTATTAGGCAAACCAATCGTCCCCCTTCGCAGGGCCGTGACGCTTGAGTTGAAATCTGGATAATTCCGCTGATCGTACGGTCTCGCACCGACGACGGATCTTTCAAATATCTGCCCTATCAACTATTGATGGTAGTATAGAGGACTACCATGGTTGCAACGGGTAACGGGGAATCAGGGT
>NW_026599700.1:0-27303 GCF_029784135.1 Toxorhynchites rutilus septentrionalis
AATTTTGAGTATGATTTAAAAAAAATTATTGCTTTATCTACTTTAAGACAATTAGGATTAATAATAAGAATTTTATCTATTGGAGAATTTAAATTAGCATTTTTTCATCTTTTAACTCATGCTTTATTTAAGGCATTATTATTTATATGTGCAGGAGTAATTATTCATAATATAAAAAATATACAAGATATTCGTTATATAGGAGGGTTGTTTATAAGAATACCTTTAGTTTGTAGATGTTTTAATATTGCTAATTTAGCTTTGTGTGGAATGCCTTTTTTAGCTGGATTTTATTCAAAGGATTTAATCTTAGAAGTTGTTATACTTTCTTATATAAATTTTTTTTCTTTTTTCTTTTTTTTTTTTCAACTGGGTTAACGGTTTGTTATTCTTTTCGATTAGTTTATTATTCTATAACAGGGGATTTTAAAAATATAGTTTTAAATATATTAAATGATAAGAGATGAATTATAAATTTTAGAATTTTTTTTTTAATAATTATAGCTATTATTGGGGGAAGTTTTCTTAGATGATTAATATTTTTTAATCCAGAGATAGTTAATTTACCTAAAATGATAAAATTTTTAACATTAATGGTTTGTGTTTTAGGGGGTTTGATAGGTTATTTATTAAATTATGAAAATTTATTTAGTAATAATAAATCTTTTATATTTTATAAATTTAGAAGATTTGTTGGGATAATATGATTTATGCCTTATATTTCGACTTTAATTATTATTAAATTGCCATTAAAAATAGGATTATTTTCATATAAAAGATTTGATCAAGGTTGAAGAGAAATATTTGGTGGACATATATTATATTATCAAATAAAAAAGTATTCTTTATATATTCAAGAGTTTCAAAATAATAATTTGAAAATTTATTTAATAAGATATTTTATTTGAATTGTAATTTTATTATTAATAATATTTTTAAATTAATTTAAATAGCTTATATTTAGAGCGTAACATTGAAGTTGTTGAGGAAATTATTTTAATTTTTAAATATTGGAAATATTTATAAATAAAGTTTATTAATTTTACATTGAAAATGTAATGTTTTTTTTAAACTATATAAATAAATATTAATAGAAATATGGTGATCAAGAAAAAGCTGCTAACTTTTATCTTTAATGGTTTAATTCCATTTATATTTCTTAATTGGAATTTTAAAATTCATTAATATTATTAACAGTAATATACCTCTTTTTGGTTTCAATTAATTTAAGATAAATTGATTGAATCAATATTTTTTAAGTGCAAGTTAAATGTTATAATTAACTATTATCCTATTTATTTATTTTTAAAAAATATGGGTGTAATTCACCTAAGATTAGGCCGAAACTAATTGCAATATATCGCTTCATATTTGGTTGAGATTTAATTATTTCATTCTAATGCTCCTTGGTTTCATTCGTGATATAATCCAATTAATAGAATAAAAATAAAGAAAAGGCTAGTAATTGTTCAATTTATTAAATTTGATGATTTAAAAATTAAGATTATTGGGAGAAGAAGAGCAATTTCTACATCAAAAATTAAGAAAATAATTGCAATTAAGAAAAATCGAAGAGAGAAGGGTAAACGAGAATAATTTATAGGGTCAAATCCACATTCAAAAGGGGAAGATTTTTCACGATCAGTAATGGTTTTTTTAGATAAAAAGGTTGCTATTATTATTATAATAATAGAAATAGTTAAAATAATTAGACTTATAATAGTAAGTGTTAAAATTATTTATACTAAAATTATTTAGTCCTAATGATTGGAAGTCATTTATACATACATATACTTTATAAATTAACCTCCTCATCAGTAAATTGAAATATATAAAAATAATCAAACTACATCTACAAAGTGTCAATATCATGCTGCTGCTTCAAATCCAAAATGGTGATTTTTTGAAAAATGATGATTAATATGACGTAAAAAACAAATTAATAAAAAAGAAGTTCCAATTAAAACATGAAGTCCGTGGAATCCTGTTGATATGAAAAATGTTGAGCCATAAACATTATCTGCAATAGTAAATGGAGCTTCTATATATTCATATCCTTGTAAAATTGAGAAATAAATTCCTAAAAGTACTGTAAAAAATAATCTTTGAATTGTTTGAGTATGATTATTTTCTATTAATCTATGATGAGCTCAAGTTACAGTAATTCCTGATGCTAATAAAATAGCTGTATTTAATAAAGGAATTTGAAAAGGATTAAATGGATGGATTCCAATAGGAGGTCATATTATTCCTAGTTCAATTGTAGGAGATAATCTTCTATGAAAAAATGCTCAAAAAAATGAAATAAAAAAGAAAATTTCGGAGATAATAAAAAGAATTATTCCTCATCGAAGGCCTAAAGTTACATTGAAAGTATGAAGTCCTTGGAAAGTACTTTCTCGAGAAATATCTCGTCATCATTGATATATAATTAATAGGGTAATAATATTTCCTAAAATAAATAAATTATTATTATATTGATGGAATCATTGAACTAATCCTGTAGTTATTGTTATTGCTCTAATTGCTCCTAATAAAGGTCATGGACTATAGTCTACTAAATGAAAGGGATGATTTATTTTTGTTGACATTAATTTACTTCTCTAGAATATAAAGTACTTAAAACTGAAAATACATAAGATTGAATAATAGCGACTGCTGATTCAAGTAATAATAAAGCAATTTGAACAATTAAAATAATTCTTACAATAATGTAAGATGTAGATATAGGCCCAGTATTTCCTAAAAGGGTTAAAAGTAAATGACCAGCAATTATATTTGCGGTTAATCGAATAGCTAAAGTTCCTGGACGAATTACATTTCTAATTGTTTCAATACATACTATAAAAGGTATTAGGATTGCGGGAGTTCCTTGAGGAACTAAATGAGCAAATATATGTTGTGTGTGATTTGTTCATCCATAAATTATAATTCTTAATCATAAAGGAAAAGCTAAGGTTAAAGTTAATGTTAAATGACTAGTTCTTGTAAAAATATAAGGAAAAAGTCCTAAAAATTATTAAATATAATTAAAGAAAATAAAGAAATAAATATTAAAGTTCTTTTATTATTATTAGTTGGACCTAAAAGAGTTTTAAATTCTTTATGTAAAGTTAATAAAATATTATTTCAAATAATTTGGAATCGATTAGGGATTAATCAGTAAGAAGATGGAATAATTAATAAACCTAAAAAAGTTCTTATTCAATTTAAGGATATATTAAAAATTGTTGTTGAAGGATCAAATACTGAAAATAGATTAGTTATCATTTTCAATTTAATTTAGATTGTTTAATATTTAATAGTTGGGGGGTTGAATTTAAAGAATAAAAAAAGCAATAATAATTTTTAATATTAAAAATTATTAAGTAAATGAAAAAATAAAGAATAAAGTTAATCATCTTAATGGAGATATTTGAGGAATTAAAAAATATTAAATTATTAATATTTTTAGTTTGACAAACTAAGGTTTTGATTAAACTAATTTTTTTTTGAGAGAAATATTAATATCATTAGAAGTAATTGCTAATTTACTATAATATGATTTAAGAGATCATTACTTGCTTTCAGTCATCTAATGAATTGATTTGAGATGAAATTCATTTAATAAAGAAATTTATTGGGATTCTTTCAATAACAATTGGTATAAAGCTATGGTTTGCTCCACAAATTTCTGAACATTGTCCAAAAAATAATCCAGGTTGATTAATTAAGAAATTAGTTTGATTTAATCGTCCTGGAGTTGCGTCAATTTTTACACCTAGGGCTGGAATTGTTCATGAATGAAGAACATCTGTGGCTGTTACTAAAATTCGAATTTGATTATTAAAAGGTAAAATAATTCGATTATCTACATCTAATAGGCGGAATCCATTTATATTAAGTTCATTGGTAGGAGTTATATAAGAGTCAAATTCTAAATTAGTAAAATTTTGAATATTCATATCTTCAATATCATTGATGTCCAATAGTTTTTAGAGTAATTAAAGGATTATTAATTTCATCTATTAAATATAAAAGACGAAGAGAGGGAAAGGCAATAAATATAAGAATAATTGCAGGTAAAATTGTTCAAATAATTTCGATTGTTTGACCATGAAGAAGATATCGATTGGTAAATTTATTGAAAAATAATATAATTATAATATAAGCAATTAATGTTGTAATTATAATTAAAATTAAAATAGTATGATCATGAAAAAAGTTTAATTGTTCTATTAAAGGAGAAATTCTATTTTGTAATCCTAAATTAGATCATGTTGCCATTTTCTAATAAAAGAAAAAATCTTTATATATGAAGCTTAAATTCATTGCACTATTCTGCCATATTAGAAATTTGATGATAAAATAGGAAGTTCTGAATATGTGTGTTCTATAGGAGGTATAGAATGATATCATTCAATTGAAGAAGAAAGTTGTATAGGGAATGAAGGAGTTCGTTTAGTAATTATACTTTCTCAAATAATAAATAGGAAAAATAAGATAGCAATTAATGAGATAGAACTACCTAAAGAAGAAATAATATTTCATGTTAAATAACTATCTGGAAAATCTGAATAACGACGAGGTATACCTGCTAATCCTAAAAAATGTTGAGGAAAAAATGTTAAATTTACTCCAATAAATATAATTATAAATTGAATTTTTAATCATAAGGGGTTTATAATTAATCCTGTTAATAAAGGATATCAATGAATAAATCCTGCTATAATTGCAAATACTGCTCCTATAGAGAGAACATAATGAAAATGAGCTACTACATAATAAGTATCATGAAGAATAATATCAATTGAAGAATTTGCTAAAATTACACCTGTTAATCCTCCTACAGTAAATAAAAAAACAAATCCTAATGATCATAATAATGTAGGATTATAATTTAATTGAGTACCATGAAGAGTAGCTAATCAACTAAAAATTTAATTCCTGTAGGAACTGCAATAATTATAGTAGCTGAAGTAAAGTAAGCTCGAGTATCAACATCTATACCAACTGTAAATATATGATGAGCTCATACAATAAATCCTAAAAGTCCAATAGCTAATATAGCATAAATTATTCCTAAAGTCCCAAATGTTTCCTTTTTACCTCTTTCTTGAGTAATAATATGAGAAATTATTCCAAATCCTGGAAGAATTAAAATATATACCTCTGGATGTCCAAAAAATCAAAATAAATGTTGATAAAGAATTGGATCACCTCCTCCAATTGGGTCGAAAAATGAAGTATTTAAATTACGATCTGTAAGAAGTATAGTAATAGCTCCTGCTAATACGGGTAAAGATAAAAGAAGAAGAATTGCTGTAATAATTACTGATCATACAAATAAAGGTATTCGATCTAAAGAAATTCCTTCAGGTCGTATGTTAATAATAGTGGTAATAAAATTAATAGCTCCTAAAATTGAAGAAATTCCTGCTAAATGAAGAGAAAAAATTGTTAAATCAACTGATGATCCATTATGAGCAATATTAGATGAAAGAGGGGGATAAACTGTTCAACCAGTTCCTGACCCATTTTCAACTATTCTGCTTGAGAGTAATAATGTAATAGATGGAGGAAGAAGTCAAAATCTTATATTATTTATTCGTGGAAATGCTATATCAGGAGCTCCTAGTATTAAAGGTACTAATCAATTACCAAATCCTCCGATTATAATAGGTATTACTATGAAAAAAATTATTACAAATGCATGGGCGGTTACAATTACATTATAAATTTGATCATTACCAATAAATATTCCTGGTTGTCTTAGTTCTAAACGAATTAAAATTCTTATTGATGTTCCAATTATCCCTGCTCATGCTCCAAAAATAAAATATAAAGTTCCAATATCTTTATGATTTGTAGAAAATAGCCATTGTCGCGATTGAATGGCTGAAATTTAGGCAATAAATTGTAAATTTATTTATAAGAATATTTTCTTTTTAATCAAACTTTATAGTCAATAATGATATTAGATTGCAATTCTGAAGGAATAAGGAATAATTATTAAAGTTTAAGAATTAAAAGATTTTACAAGTATTTTTAGCTTTGAAAACTAATAGTTTTATTAACTTAAACTCTTTATAAGATTAAATAAAATGAGAAAATTATTATTAATCCTATAATAGAGGTAAAATTTATAAATAAAATTAGAAGAGAATTGTTATTAAAATTTTTTATAATTCATGAATTTTTATAGAAATTTAATATATAAATTCTATATGATATTCGTAAATAATAAAATAATGTAATTAAAGTCATACAAACTGCTATAAATATTAAAAAATAATGATTTATTTTTGTTAAATTTTCAATAATTATTCATTTAGGGAAGAATCCTAAAAATGGAGGGAGTCCTCCTAAAGATAATAAATTAATGAAAATTATAAATTTAATAATTGGGTTTATTAATGAAAAGTTATAAATTTGATTAAAATAATATAATTTAAAATTATTGAAAATTAAAATAATAGAAGATGATAGGAAAGAATATAAAAAGAAGTATATTAGTCATAAATATTCATTATATATTATTGCTATTAATATTCATCTTAAATGATTAATTGAAGAAAATGCTATTAATTTTCGTAAGGAGGTTTGATTTAATCCTCCTAATGCTCCAATAATTATAGAAAATAAAATAAAAATGAATAATAAATTATAATTTGAATTATAAGAAATTATTATTAAGGGAGCAATTTTTTGTCATGTTATTAAAATTAAATTATTAATTCAATTTAATCCTTCTATTACTTCAGGGAATCAAAAGTGGAAGGGGGCAATTCCTCTTTTTAATGCTAAAGTTGAATAAATTATTAAATGAATAACGTTATTTTTAATAATTAAGTTAAAATTGAATAATAATAATAATAAAATTGAAAATAATAAAATAGAAGAAGCATAAGCTTGAATCAAAAAATATTTTAGACTTCTTTCGGATATTAATATATTTTTTTTATTTTCATTTATTAGGGGAATAAATGAAAGTAAATTAATTTCTAATCCTATTCAAACTCCTAATCAAGAGTTTGAAGAAATTGTTAATAAAGTTCCAAAAATTAATGTTATTATAAAAATATTATTTGAAAATTTTTTAATTAAAAAGAAAAGGATTATAACCTTTATAAATGGGGTATGAGCCCAGTAGCTTAATTTAGCTTATCTTTTTAAATATAATTGAATTATAAAAATATATTTTAGTGTATGATGCACAAAAATTTTTGAAATTTTTAGAAATAGTTTAATTCTATTAAATATAATGAATAAAAATATTAAATTTTTATAATTTACCCTATCAAGGTAATCCTTTTATCAGGCAATTCATTTTTATTTTTTTTTTTATTATTATAAGTAAAAAAAAAATAACATGATTAAGATTTAATTTTGAAAGGCATTTAAAATAAAGTTTATAAATGTTTATTTTTAAAATTTTTTATTTAAATTAAATTTAAATAATTATTTTTAGAATTAATTATATATATATATATATATTATATAAATGTTTAATATATATATAAATGTATTATATAAATTAATAAAATATTTAATAATATATTCATCTATTATATATATATATTTAGATCTATTAATAAATATATTATATATATAAATTAAGAGAATTAATTAATAAGGATTATATTATCGTTAGTGTATTATTTATATGCCTATTCGGCCTATATTTACAGAGAAAAAAAAGATCTATATACATATAAATAATTTATATATAAATATATTCATTGTATTTTATTTATTTATATTATATTAAATTATTTATATTAAATAAATAAATATAATTAATTTATATAATTATAAATATATATATATATTATAAATAATTTATATAAAGGGAGTGTAAAAAATATTTAATTAATAAAATATATAATTTAATATTAAATAATTATATATAAATATAAAATTTTAAATATAAAATAAAATTATTAATATTGGTTGCGCGTCGAGAAAAGAATTGAGCTAAGTTGTTTTTATTAGTTTAATTTGTTTGTTTGATTATGATGAATGTATTATTAAATTAATTATTTTTTTTTTATAAATTAATTGAAAAATTTTATTAGTTAAAATATTTTTATATTTAGGGGGTGTAAAAATTTTTGACACTTGGAAAGAATTGAGCTAAGTTGTTTTTATTAGTTTAATTTGTTTGTTTGATTATGATGAATGTATTATTAAATTAATTATTTTTTTTTATAAATTAATTGAAAAATTTTATTAGTTAAAATATTTTTATATTTAGGGGGTGTAAAAATTTTTGACACTTGGAAAGAATTGAGCTAAGTTGTTTTTATTAGTTTAATTTGTTTGTTTGATTATGATGAATGTATTATTAAATTAATTATTTTTTTTTATAAATTAATTGAAAAATTTTATTAGTTAAAATATTTTTATATTTAGGGGGTGTAAAAATTTTTGACACTTGGAAAGAATTGAGCTAAGTTGTTTTTATTAGTTTAATTTGTTTGTTTGATTATGATGAATGTATTATTAAATTAATTATTTTTTTTTATAAATTAATTGAAAAATTTTATTAGTTAAAATATTTTTATATTTAGGGGGTGTAAAAATTTTTGACACTTGGAAAGAATTGAGCTAAGTTGTTTTTATTAGTTTAATTTGTTTGTTTGATTATGATGAATGTATTATTAAATTAATTATTTTTTTTTATAAATTAATTGAAAAATTTTATTAGTTAAAATATTTTTATATTTAGGGGGTGTAAAAATTTTTGACACTTGGAAAGAATTGAGCTAAGTTGTTTTTATTAGTTTAATTTGTTTGTTTGATTATGATGAATGTATTATTAAATTAATTATTTTTTTTTATAAATTAATTGAAAAATTTTATTAGTTAAAATATTTTTATATTTAGGGGGTGTAAAAATTTTTGACACTTGGAAAGAATTGAGCTAAGTTGTTTTTATTAGTTTAATTTGTTTGTTTGATTATGATGAATGTATTATTAAATTAATTATTTTTTTTTATAAATTAATTGAAAAATTTTATTAGTTAAAATATTTTTATATTTAGGGGGTGTAAAAATTTTTGACACTTGGAAAGAATTGAGCTAAGTTGTTTTTATTAGTTTAATTTGTTTGTTTGATTATGATGAATGTATTATTAAATTAATTATTTTTTTTTATAAATTAATTGAAAAATTTTATTAGTTAAAATATTTTTATATTTAGGGGGTGTAAAAATTTTTGACACTTGGAAAGAATTGAGCTAAGTTGTTTTTATTAGTTTAATTTGTTTGTTTGATTATGATGAATGTATTATTAAATTAATTATTTTTTTTTATAAATTAATTGAAAAATTTTATTAGTTAAAATATTTTTATATTTAGGGGGTGTAAAAATTTTTGACACTTGGAAAGAATTGAGCTAAGTTGTTTTTATTAGTTTAATTTGTTTGTTTGATTATGATGAATGTATTATTAAATTAATTATTTTTTTTTATAAATTAATTGAAAAATTTTATTAGTTAAAATATTTTTATATTTAGGGGGTGTAAAAATTTTTGACACTTGGAAAGAATTGAGCTAAGTTGTTTTTATTAGTTTAATTTGTTTGTTTGATTATGATGAATGTATTATTAAATTAATTATTTTTTTTTATAAATGACTTATTTGAATATTTTAAATATAATATATAAATAATTTTATTATGGTTAAATTTTTTACTATTATTTTATTTTACATGTAAATTTTTGTGTGAAATTATTTAATTTTTAAAAAATTAATTAGTTTTATTTATTCTCAGTAATTAATATTAAAGGAAAAAAGAAATTTTGTATTAGTAATAATTTTTAATATTGGTAAAATTTGTGCCAGCTACCGCGGTTATACAAATAATATAAGTAAAAATTTTTAATATTAGTTAAATTGTTTATTTATAATATAAAAATTAATTTATTAGGTGAAATTATTAAATTATTATTATTATTATTTGAAAAATAAATTTAAGCTGTAAACTTTTTGTAATAAACTAGGATTAGATACCCTATTATTAAAAATAAATAATAAAATATTAAAGTAGTATTAGTTATATTCTTGAAATTTAAAAAATTTGGCGGTAATTTAGTCTATTCAGAGGAATCTGTCCTGTAATTGATAATCCACATTGAACCTTACTTAAATTAATTTAATTTGTATATCGTCGTCATCAGAATATATTATAAGATAAAATTTTCATAATTTAAAATTAATAAAAAATGTCAGATCAAGGTGCAGTTTATATTTAAGTAGAGATGGATTACAATAAATTTATTTATATGGATAAAATTTTGAAATTAAATTTTTGAAAGTGGATTTGATAGTATTATAAAAAAGATTATTTATAAGATTTTAGCTCTAAATTATGTACATATCGCCCATCGTTCTTATTATTAAAATAAGATAAGTTGTAACATAGTAGATGTACTGGAAAGTGTATCTAGAAAGTCAATTTAAAGCTTAATTAGTAAAGTATTTCATTTACATTGAAAAGAAATTTGTGCAATTCAATTTAAATTGAATAAATTTTATTTATTAATTTTATTTATTTTTTATATTATTTAATAAAAATAATTTTATAATTTAAAGTTTTAGTATTATTTAAATAAATAATAATTTTTATTATAGTTTATTAGTATTGTAAAAGAAGATTGAAATAAATTGAAAAATTTTTATTTTAAAAGAAAATTTAATTTATTGTACCTTGTGTATCAGGGTTTATTAATTAATTAATTATTATATTAATTTTTCTCGAATTTTAAAGATTTAAATTTATAAAAAAGTTAATGTGGAATAATTATTTTTAATATAAATTTAGAAATGAAATGTTAATCGTTTTAAAATATATCTAGTTTTTTAAGAAATAAATTTAATTTAGATTTATTAATTAAATATTTAATTAGTTAATTATTTAATTTAATAAAATTAATATTTTAAGGGATTAGCTTTAAAATAAAATTTTAAATTTTAATTAAGTAAATAAATAAATATAGGCTTAAAAATAGTCATTATTAGTAAGTATGTTATAATTTATTTTATAATTATATTATTTATTTTAAAATTAAGTTATTTATTAAAATATAAATTTTAATAAAGAAAGTTTATTAATTATGATAAAATTAGTATATAAATTTATATAAATTATTTATAAATGAGAGGTTTATATAAGGAATTCGGCAATAAATATATATTTACCTGTTTATCAAAAACATGTCTTTTTGAAATTAATTTAAAGTCTAACCTGCCCACTGAATATTATTAAAGGGCCGCAGTATTTTGACTGTGCGAAGGTAGCATAATCAATAGTCTTTTAATTGGAGGCTTGTATGAATGGTTGGATAAGATATATACTGTCTTATATAAATTTTTTTAGAATTTTATTTTTTAATTAAAAAGTTAAGATAAAATTAAAAGACGAGAAGACCCTATAGATCTTTATTTTTATATTTTATAATTTTTTAAGGATTATTTTAATTATAATTTTATTAAAAATTTTACTGGGGTGGTATAAAAATTTAATTAACTTTTAATTGTATTATACATTAATATATGAATAATTGATCCAATAATATTGATTAAAAATTTAAGTTACCTTAGGGATAACAGCGTAATTTTTTTTTAGAGTTCATATCGATAAAAAAGATTGCGACCTCGATGTTGGATTAAGAGTTATTTTTAGGTGTAGAAGTTTAAAGTTTAGGTCTGTTCGACCTTTGAATTCTTACATGATCTGAGTTCAAACCGGTGTAAGCCAGGTTGGTTTCTATCTTTAATTAATAATTATATTATAGTACGAAAGGACCTAATATAAAAAATATAAATTTTATTAAAATGATTGATAATAATATTTAATTACTATTTTGGCAGATTAGTGTAATAAATTTAGAATTTATTTAAATAATATTTTATTATTATAAATAGTATTGTATTTTAATGATTATGTATTGGGGTTAGTAGGTAGTTTATTATTAATTATTTGTGTTTTAGTTAGAGTTGCTTTTTTAACATTATTAGAACGAAAAGTTTTAGGATATATTCAAATTCGAAAAGGTCCTAATAAAGTTGGATTTGTTGGGTTATTACAACCTTTTAGAGATGCAGTTAAGTTATTTACTAAAGAACAAACATATCCTTTATTATCTAATTATTTAGTTTATTATTTTTCTCCAATTTTTTCTTTATTTTTATCTTTATTAATTTGGTTATGTATTCCTTATTTAATTAAATTATATTCTTTTAATTTAGGAGTATTATTTTTTTTTTGTATTACTAGATTAAGAGTTTATACTGTTATAATTGCTGGGTGATCTTCTAATTCTAATTATGCTTTATTAGGGGGTTTACGGGCTGTTGCTCAAACTATTTCTTATGAAGTAAGTTTGGCTTTAATTTTATTAAGATTTATTTTTTTAGTGGGGGGTTATAATTTTTTAAATTTTTATTTTTTTCAAAAATATATTTGATTTATTGTTTTTTGTTATCCTTTAAGATTAGTTTGATTTGCTTCTTGTTTAGCTGAAACTAATCGAACTCCATTTGATTTTGCAGAAGGAGAATCAGAATTAGTCTCTGGGTTTAATGTTGAATATAGAAGAGGTAGATTTGCTTTAATTTTTTTAGCAGAATATGCAAGAATTTTATTTATAAGTATATTATTTGTAGTAATTTTTTTAGGTAGAGATATTTATAGATTTTTTTTTTTTTTAAAATTAGTTTTTATTTCTTATATATTTATTTGGGTTCGAGGGACTTTACCTCGATTTCGTTATGATAAATTAATATATTTAGCATGAAAAAGATTTTTACCTTTATCTTTAAATTATTTATTTTTTTTTATTGGAGTAAAAATTTTTTTTTTTTCTTTATAATGAATGATTTTTAGTATAAAATTAATAGAAGAGTTTACTTCTTTCTTATGTTTTCAAAACATATGCTGTAAAAGCTTATTAATTAATTTAAAAGGTTATCTCAGTATTTTGATAAAAGGGGATTAATAATAAAATATAAAAAATATAAAATTGTTAAAATTTGTCCTGTTATAATATAAGGGATTTCTACGGGTCGTGCTCCAATTCAAGTTAATAGGCATGTAATAGATGTTATTCTTCAAAATAAAATTTGGTTAAGAGGATAAAATTGAAGTCCTTGAAATTTACTTATATGAGTAAAAGGTAAAATTATTAAAATGGCAATTGATATAACTAAAGCAATTACTCCTCCTAATTTATTAGGAATTGATCGTAAAATTGCATAAGCAAATAAAAAATATCATTCAGGTTGAATATGAACAGGAGTTACTAATGGATTAGCTGGAATAAAATTTTCTGGGTCTATTAATAAATAATTAAATTTTCAAATAAAAGTGATTAAAATTCAAATAAAGATAATAAATCCTGCTATATCTTTATAAATAAAATATGGGTGAAATGGAATTTTATCAATATTTCTATTTAATCCTAATGGATTATTTGATCCTGTTTGATGTAAAAATAAAAGGTGAATTATTGTTAAAGCTAAAATAATAAAAGGTAAAATAAAATGAAAAGTAAAGAATCGAGTTAAAGTTGCGTTATCAATTGCGAATCCTCCTCAAATTCATTGAACTAAATCATTTCCTAAATAAGGAATAGCCGATAAAAGATTTGTAATAACAGTTGCTCCTCAAAAAGATATTTGTCCTCAAGGTAAAACATATCCTAAAAATCCAGTTGCTATTGTTATAAATAATATAATTACTCCTACTATTCATGTAGGAATATAAAGAAATGAATTATAATAAATACCTCGTCCTACATGGGTAAATAAACATGCAAAAAAAAATGAAGCTCCGTTTGCGTGACAAATTCGGAGTAGTCATCCATTATTAACATCTCGATAAATATGATTTACACTATTAAAAGCAGTTTCAATATCTGCTGTATAATGTATAGCTAAAAAAAGACCTGTTAAAATTTGAATTATTAAACAAAGTCCTAAAAGAGATCCGAAATTTCATCAAATTGAAATATTAGAGGGGGCAGGTAAATCAATTAGTGCATTATTTATAATTTTAAATAAAGGGTGGGTATTTCGAATTGGTTTATTCATTAATTTCATAAATAATTTTGTTAATTAAGATAATGGGCGTAAAGGTCCATAATTTTTTATAGAGATTTTTACTGTAACTAATAATGTTAAAAACAAATAATTAATTAAAAGTAAAGTAATTAAATTTGTAGGAAAATTATATATTTTATTTAAAGATAAAATATTTTCTATATATAAAGATTTAAAATTTGATAATAAATTTATTTCGTAATTATTAATAAATGTTTCAATTATTATTTTATCTATAAAAAAAAAAATTATTAAAAAGATAATTAGTATAAAATATAGAATAATTGATAATTTTATTGAAAAAGAGAATATTTCATTTGATGAAAGAGAGGTTACATAAATAAATAGAACTAATATTCCCCCTATAAAAATTAAAAATAAAATATAAGCATATCAAAATGTTTGGATATAAATTCCTGAAATTATACAAATTAAAAATGTTTGAATTAAAAGAATTAATCCTATAGCTAAAGGGTGATTAATTTGTGTGAAAATTAATCTAATTATAAGAGATGAGAAAATAAAAGTTATAAAAATATCAAGAAATAGTTTATAAAAAATATTAATTTTGGGAATTAATGAAAAAGAATTTTCTTTTTTCTTGATGTTTTAAAAAAAAATTTTTTATTTTTAGTTTACAAGACTAAGGTTTTGATTAAACTATTAAAACTAAATTAATGGTAAATTTATTTTTATTATTTATTATAGTAATATTTATAATTGGATGTTTAGTATTTATTTCTAGACGAAAGCATTTATTATGTATGTTATTGTCATTAGAATTTATGGTTTTAATATTATTTATAATATTATTTTTTTTTTTAAATTATATAGAAAATGAAAAGTATTTTAGAATATTTTTTTTAACTTTTTGTGTTTGTGAGGGAGTATTAGGGTTATCTATTTTAGTTTCTATAGTTCGAACTCATGGTAATGATTATTTTCAAAGATTTTCAATTTTACAATGTTAAAATTTATTTTTTTTATTATTTGTTTATTATTATTATATAAAAAAAATTATTGAATGGTTCAATGTTTACTATTTTTAGGGAGATTTATATTTATATTAAAAATTGTAATAATAAATTATTTTTGTGATATTTCTTATTATTTTGGATTAGATTTAATTTCTTATGGTTTAATTATGTTGAGATTTTGGATTTGTGCTTTAATATTAATAGCTAGAGAAATAATTTATCGTGTTTTTAATTATAGAAAATTATTTATTTTTATAATTTTATTGTTATTATTGATATTAGTATTTACTTTTAGTTCATTAAGAATATTTATATTTTATTTATTTTTTGAGAGAAGATTAATTCCTACATTATTTTTGATTTTAGGATGAGGTTATCAGCCAGAGCGTTTACAAGCAGGAATTTATTTATTATTTTATACTTTATTAGCTTCTTTACCTTTATTAATTGGAATTTTTTTTATTAAAAATGATTTAAATATTATAAATTTGATTATATTAAATTATTTAAAATATTATAATTTAAAATTTTTATATATTATGTATAATTTTTGCTTTTTTGGTAAAAATACCAATATTTTTAGTTCATTTATGATTACCAAAAGCTCATGTTGAAGCTCCTATTTCTGGTTCTATAATTTTAGCTGGTGTTTTATTAAAATTAGGAGGTTATGGATTATTACGTGTTTTTTCATTTTTACAAATTTTAGGTATAAAATTTAATTATTGATGAATTAGAATTAGTTTAATAGGAGGTGTGTTAGTAAGATTAATTTGTTTACGACAAATGGATTTAAAGGCATTAATTGCTTATTCTTCTGTAGCTCATATAGGGATTGTTTTAAGAGGTTTAATAACTATAACTTATTGAGGATTAAGAGGATCATATACTTTAATAATTGCTCATGGTTTATGTTCTTCTGGATTATTTTGTTTAGCAAATATTTCTTATGAACGAATAAATAGACGAAGTTTATTAATTAACAAGGGGATATTAAATTTTATACCTAGAATAGCTTTATGATGATTTTTATTATGTGCTGGGAATATAGCGGCTCCTCCAACATTAAATTTATTAGGGGAAATTAGTTTAATAAATAGAATTGTAAGATGATCTTGATTAACTATAATTGGTTTAAGATTATTATCTTTTTTTAGAGCGGCTTATACCCTTTATTTATTTTCATATAGTCAACATGGTAAAATTTATTCTGGGGTTAATTTTTTTTCTTTTGGGACAAGTCGAGAGTATTTATTATTAATATTACATTGATTACCTTTAAATTTTTTAATTTTAAAAAGTGATATTTGTATATTATGAATTTAATTTAAATAGTTTAAAAAAAATATTGATTTGTGGTGTCAATGATATGAATTTTCATTTTAAATCGTGAATTCTTTAATTAATTATTGTAAGGTTAGATTTTATTTTTTAATTTTTATTAGATTTAATTTTTTTATATTTAGTTTAAATTTTTTATTGAATGATTTAATTTATTTTATTGAATGAGAAATTATTTCTTTATATTCAACTTCAATTGTTATGACTTTTTTATTGGATTGAATAAGATTGATATTTATATCTTTTGTATTATTAATTTCTTCTTTAGTAATTTTATATAGAGATGATTATATATCTAGAGATTTTAATAAAAATCGATTTATTTTATTAGTTTTAATATTTGTTATATCAATGATAATACTAATTATTAGTCCTAATTTAATTAGAATTTTATTAGGATGAGATGGATTAGGATTAGTTTCTTATTGTTTAGTAATTTATTTTCAAAATGTAAAATCTTATAATGCTGGAATGTTAACAGCTTTATCAAATCGAATTGGTGATGTAGCTTTATTATTAGCTATTGCTTGGATATTAAATTATGGAAGTTGGAATTATATTTTTTATTTAGAAATTAATAAGGAAAATTTTGAAATATTAATAATTGGAAGATTGGTGATATTAGCAGCTATAACTAAAAGAGCTCAAATTCCTTTTTCTTCTTGATTACCTGCTGCTATAGCAGCCCCTACCCCTGTTTCTGCTTTAGTTCATTCTTCAACTTTAGTAACTGCAGGGGTTTATTTATTGATTCGTTTTAATATTTTATTAGTAGATTCATTATTTGGTCAAATTTTATTATTAATTTCAGGATTAACAATATTTATAGCTGGATTAGGGGCTAATTTTGAGTATGATTTAAAAAAAATTATTGCTTTATCTACTTTAAGACAATTAGGATTAATAATAAGAATTTTATCTATTGGAGAATTTAAATTAGCATTTTTTCATCTTTTAACTCATGCTTTATTTAAGGCATTATTATTTATATGTGCAGGAGTAATTATTCATAATATAAAAAATATACAAGATATTCGTTATATAGGAGGGTTGTTTATAAGAATACCTTTAGTTTGTAGATGTTTTAATATTGCTAATTTAGCTTTGTGTGGAATGCCTTTTTTAGCTGGATTTTATTCAAAGGATTTAATCTTAGAAGTTGTTATACTTTCTTATATAAATTTTTTTTCTTTTTTTCTTTTTTTTTTTTCAACTGGGTTAACGGTTTGTTATTCTTTTCGATTAGTTTATTATTCTATAACAGGGGATTTTAAAAATATAGTTTTAAATATATTAAATGATAAGAGATGAATTATAAATTTTAGAATTTTTTTTTTAATAATTATAGCTATTATTGGGGGAAGTTTTCTTAGATGATTAATATTTTTTAATCCAGAGATAGTTAATTTACCTAAAATGATAAAATTTTTAACATTAATGGTTTGTGTTTTAGGGGGTTTGATAGGTTATTTATTAAATTATGAAAATTTATTTAGTAATAATAAATCTTTTATATTTTATAAATTTAGAAGATTTGTTGGGATAATATGATTTATGCCTTATATTTCGACTTTAATTATTATTAAATTGCCATTAAAAATAGGATTATTTTCATATAAAAGATTTGATCAAGGTTGAAGAGAATATTTTGGTGGACATATATTATATTATCAAATAAAAAAGTATTCTTTATATATTCAAGAGTTTCAAAATAATAATTTGAAAATTTATTTAATAAGATATTTTATTTGAATTGTAATTTTATTATTAATAATATTTTTAAATTAATTTAAATAGCTTATATTTAGAGCGTAACATTGAAGTTGTTGAGGAAATTATTTTAATTTTTAAATATTGGAAATATTTATAAATAAAGTTTATTAATTTTACATTGAAAATGTAATGTTTTTTTTAAACTATATAAATAAATATTAATAGAAATATGGTGATCAAGAAAAAGCTGCTAACTTTTATCTTTAATGGTTTAATTCCATTTATATTTCTTAATTGGAATTTTAAAATTCATTAATATTATTAACAGTAATATACCTCTTTTTGGTTTCAATTAATTTAAGATAAATTGATTGAATCAATATTTTTTAAGTGCAAGTTAAATGTTATAATTAACTATTATCCTATTTATTTATTTTTAAAAAATATGGGTGTAATTCACCTAAGATTAGGCCGAAACTAATTGCAATATATCGCTTCATATTTGGTTGAGATTTAATTATTTCATTCTAATGCTCCTTGGTTTCATTCGTGATATAATCCAATTAATAGAATAAAAATAAAGAAAAGGCTAGTAATTGTTCAATTTATTAAATTTGATGATTTAAAAATTAAGATTATTGGGAGAAGAAGAGCAATTTCTACATCAAAAATTAAGAAAATAATTGCAATTAAGAAAAATCGAAGAGAGAAGGGTAAACGAGAATAATTTATAGGGTCAAATCCACATTCAAAAGGGGAAGATTTTTCACGATCAGTAATGGTTTTTTTAGATAAAAAGGTTGCTATTATTATTATAATAATAGAAATAGTTAAAATAATTAGACTTATAATAGTAAGTGTTAAAATTATTTATACTAAAATTATTTAGTCCTAATGATTGGAAGTCATTTATACATACATATACTTTATAAATTAACCTCCTCATCAGTAAATTGAAATATATAAAAATAATCAAACTACATCTACAAAGTGTCAATATCATGCTGCTGCTTCAAATCCAAAATGGTGATTTTTTGAAAAATGATGATTAATATGACGTAAAAAACAAATTAATAAAAAAGAAGTTCCAATTAAAACATGAAGTCCGTGGAATCCTGTTGATATGAAAAATGTTGAGCCATAAACATTATCTGCAATAGTAAATGGAGCTTCTATATATTCATATCCTTGTAAAATTGAGAAATAAATTCCTAAAAGTACTGTAAAAAATAATCTTTGAATTGTTTGAGTATGATTATTTTCTATTAATCTATGATGAGCTCAAGTTACAGTAATTCCTGATGCTAATAAAATAGCTGTATTTAATAAAGGAATTTGAAAAGGATTAAATGGATGGATTCCAATAGGAGGTCATATTATTCCTAGTTCAATTGTAGGAGATAATCTTCTATGAAAAAATGCTCAAAAAAATGAAATAAAAAAGAAAATTTCGGAGATAATAAAAAGAATTATTCCTCATCGAAGGCCTAAAGTTACATTGAAAGTATGAAGTCCTTGGAAAGTACTTTCTCGAGAAATATCTCGTCATCATTGATATATAATTAATAGGGTAATAATATTTCCTAAAATAAATAAATTATTATTATATTGATGGAATCATTGAACTAATCCTGTAGTTATTGTTATTGCTCTAATTGCTCCTAATAAAGGTCATGGACTATAGTCTACTAAATGAAAGGGATGATTTATTTTTGTTGACATTAATTTACTTCTCTAGAATATAAAGTACTTAAAACTGAAAATACATAAGATTGAATAATAGCGACTGCTGATTCAAGTAATAATAAAGCAATTTGAACAATTAAAATAATTCTTACAATAATGTAAGATGTAGATATAGGCCCAGTATTTCCTAAAAGGGTTAAAAGTAAATGACCAGCAATTATATTTGCGGTTAATCGAATAGCTAAAGTTCCTGGACGAATTACATTTCTAATTGTTTCAATACATACTATAAAAGGTATTAGGATTGCGGGAGTTCCTTGAGGAACTAAATGAGCAAATATATGTTGTGTGTGATTTGTTCATCCATAAATTATAATTCTTAATCATAAAGGAAAAGCTAAGGTTAAAGTTAATGTTAAATGACTAGTTCTTGTAAAAATATAAGGAAAAAGTCCTAAAAAATTATTAAATATAATTAAAGAAAATAAAGAAATAAATATTAAAGTTCTTTTATTATTATTAGTTGGACCTAAAAGAGTTTTAAATTCTTTATGTAAAGTTAATAAAATATTATTTCAAATAATTTGGAATCGATTAGGGATTAATCAGTAAGAAGATGGAATAATTAATAAACCTAAAAAAGTTCTTATTCAATTTAAGGATATATTAAAAATTGTTGTTGAAGGATCAAATACTGAAAATAGATTAGTTATCATTTTCAATTTAATTTAGATTGTTTAATATTTAATAGTTGGGGGGTTGAATTTAAAGAATAAAAAAAGCAATAATAATTTTTAATATTAAAAATTATTAAAGTAAATGAAAAAATAAAGAATAAAGTTAATCATCTTAATGGAGATATTTGAGGAATTAAAAAATATTAAATTATTAATATTTTTAGTTTGACAAACTAAGGTTTTGATTAAACTAATTTTTTTTTGAGAGAAATATTAATATCATTAGAAGTAATTGCTAATTTACTATAATATGATTTAAGAGATCATTACTTGCTTTCAGTCATCTAATGAATTGATTTGAGATGAAATTCATTTAATAAAGAAATTTATTGGGATTCTTTCAATAACAATTGGTATAAAGCTATGGTTTGCTCCACAAATTTCTGAACATTGTCCAAAAAATAATCCAGGTTGATTAATTAAGAAATTAGTTTGATTTAATCGTCCTGGAGTTGCGTCAATTTTTACACCTAGGGCTGGAATTGTTCATGAATGAAGAACATCTGTGGCTGTTACTAAAATTCGAATTTGATTATTAAAAGGTAAAATAATTCGATTATCTACATCTAATAGGCGGAATCCATTTATATTAAGTTCATTGGTAGGAGTTATATAAGAGTCAAATTCTAAATTAGTAAAATTTGAATATTCATATCTTCAATATCATTGATGTCCAATAGTTTTTAGAGTAATTAAAGGATTATTAATTTCATCTATTAAATATAAAAGACGAAGAGAGGGAAAGGCAATAAATATAAGAATAATTGCAGGTAAAATTGTTCAAATAATTTCGATTGTTTGACCATGAAGAAGATATCGATTGGTAAATTTATTGAAAAATAATATAATTATAATATAAGCAATTAATGTTGTAATTATAATTAAAATTAAAATAGTATGATCATGAAAAAAGTTTAATTGTTCTATTAAAGGAGAAATTCTATTTTGTAATCCTAAATTAGATCATGTTGCCATTTTCTAATAAAAGAAAAAATCTTTATATATGAAGCTTAAATTCATTGCACTATTCTGCCATATTAGAAATTTGATGATAAAATAGGAAGTTCTGAATATGTGTGTTCTATAGGAGGTATAGAATGATATCATTCAATTGAAGAAGAAAGTTGTATAGGGAATGAAGGAGTTCGTTTAGTAATTATACTTTCTCAAATAATAAATAGGAAAAATAAGATAGCAATTAATGAGATAGAACTACCTAAAGAAGAAATAATATTTCATGTTAAATAACTATCTGGAAAATCTGAATAACGACGAGGTATACCTGCTAATCCTAAAAAATGTTGAGGAAAAAATGTTAAATTTACTCCAATAAATATAATTATAAATTGAATTTTTAATCATAAGGGGTTTATAATTAATCCTGTTAATAAAGGATATCAATGAATAAATCCTGCTATAATTGCAAATACTGCTCCTATAGAGAGAACATAATGAAAATGAGCTACTACATAATAAGTATCATGAAGAATAATATCAATTGAAGAATTTGCTAAAATTACACCTGTTAATCCTCCTACAGTAAATAAAAAAACAAATCCTAATGATCATAATAATGTAGGATTATAATTTAATTGAGTACCATGAAGAGTAGCTAATCAACTAAAAATTTTAATTCCTGTAGGAACTGCAATAATTATAGTAGCTGAAGTAAAGTAAGCTCGAGTATCAACATCTATACCAACTGTAAATATATGATGAGCTCATACAATAAATCCTAAAAGTCCAATAGCTAATATAGCATAAATTATTCCTAAAGTCCCAAATGTTTCCTTTTTACCTCTTTCTTGAGTAATAATATGAGAAATTATTCCAAATCCTGGAAGAATTAAAATATATACCTCTGGATGTCCAAAAAATCAAAATAAATGTTGATAAAGAATTGGATCACCTCCTCCAATTGGGTCGAAAAATGAAGTATTTAAATTACGATCTGTAAGAAGTATAGTAATAGCTCCTGCTAATACGGGTAAAGATAAAAGAAGAAGAATTGCTGTAATAATTACTGATCATACAAATAAAGGTATTCGATCTAAAGAAATTCCTTCAGGTCGTATGTTAATAATAGTGGTAATAAAATTAATAGCTCCTAAAATTGAAGAAATTCCTGCTAAATGAAGAGAAAAAATTGTTAAATCAACTGATGATCCATTATGAGCAATATTAGATGAAAGAGGGGGATAAACTGTTCAACCAGTTCCTGACCCATTTTCAACTATTCTGCTTGAGAGTAATAATGTAATAGATGGAGGAAGAAGTCAAAATCTTATATTATTTATTCGTGGAAATGCTATATCAGGAGCTCCTAGTATTAAAGGTACTAATCAATTACCAAATCCTCCGATTATAATAGGTATTACTATGAAAAAAATTATTACAAATGCATGGGCGGTTACAATTACATTATAAATTTGATCATTACCAATAAATATTCCTGGTTGTCTTAGTTCTAAACGAATTAAAATTCTTATTGATGTTCCAATTATCCCTGCTCATGCTCCAAAAATAAAATATAAAGTTCCAATATCTTTATGATTTGTAGAAAATAGCCATTGTCGCGATTGAATGGCTGAAATTTAGGCAATAAATTGTAAATTTATTTATAAGAATATTTTCTTTTTAATCAAACTTTATAGTCAATAATGATATTAGATTGCAATTCTGAAGGAATAAGGAATAATTATTAAAGTTTAAGAATTAAAAGATTTTACAAGTATTTTTAGCTTTGAAAACTAATAGTTTTATTAACTTAAACTCTTTATAAGATTAAATAAAATGAGAAAATTATTATTAATCCTATAATAGAGGTAAAATTTATAAATAAAATTAGAAGAGAATTGTTATTAAAATTTTTTATAATTCATGAATTTTTATAGAAATTTAATATATAAATTCTATATGATATTCGTAAATAATAAAATAATGTAATTAAAGTCATACAAACTGCTATAAATATTAAAAAATAATGATTTATTTTTGTTAAATTTTCAATAATTATTCATTTAGGGAAGAATCCTAAAAATGGAGGGAGTCCTCCTAAAGATAATAAATTAATGAAAATTATAAATTTAATAATTGGGTTTATTAATGAAAAGTTATAAATTTGATTAAAATAATATAATTTAAAATTATTGAAAATTAAAATAATAGAAGATGATAGGAAAGAATATAAAAAGAAGTATATTAGTCATAAATATTCATTATATATTATTGCTATTAATATTCATCTTAAATGATTAATTGAAGAAAATGCTATTAATTTTCGTAAGGAGGTTTGATTTAATCCTCCTAATGCTCCAATAATTATAGAAAATAAAATAAAAATGAATAATAAATTATAATTTGAATTATAAGAAATTATTATTAAGGGAGCAATTTTTTGTCATGTTATTAAAATTAAATTATTAATTCAATTTAATCCTTCTATTACTTCAGGGAATCAAAAGTGGAAGGGGGCAATTCCTCTTTTTAATGCTAAAGTTGAATAAATTATTAAATGAATAACGTTATTTTTAATAATTAAGTTAAAATTGAATAATAATAATAATAAAATTGAAAATAATAAAATAGAAGAAGCATAAGCTTGAATCAAAAAATATTTTAGACTTCTTTCGGATATTAATATATTTTTTTTATTTTCATTTATTAGGGGAATAAATGAAAGTAAATTAATTTCTAATCCTATTCAAACTCCTAATCAAGAGTTTGAAGAAATTGTTAATAAAGTTCCAAAAATTAATGTTATTATAAAAATATTATTTGAAAATTTTTTAATTAAAAAGAAAAGGATTATAACCTTTATAAATGGGGTATGAGCCCAGTAGCTTAATTTAGCTTATCTTTTTAAATATAATTGAATTATAAAAATATATTTTAGTGTATGATGCACAAAAATTTTTGAAATTTTTAGAAATAGTTTAATTCTATTAAATATAATGAATAAAAATATTAAATTTTTATAATTTACCCTATCAAGGTAATCCTTTTATCAGGCAATTCATTTTTATTTTTTTTTTTATTATTATAAGTAAAAAAAAAATAACATGATTAAGATTTAATTTTGAAAGGCATTTAAAATAAAGTTTATAAATGTTTATTTTTAAAATTTTTTATTTAAATTAAATTTAAATAATTATTTTTAGAATTAATTATATATATATATATATATTATATAAATGTTTAATATATATATAAATGTATTATATAAATTAATAAAATATTTAATAATATATTCATCTATTATATATATATATTTAGATCTATTAATAAATATATTATATATATAAATTAAGAGAATTAATTAATAAGGATTATATTATCGTTAGTGTATTATTTATATGCCTATTCGGCCTATATTTACAGAGAAAAAAAAGATCTATATACATATAAATAATTTATATATAAATATATTCATTGTATTTTATTTATTTATATTATATTAAATTATTTATATTAAATAAATAAATATAATTAATTTATATAATTATAAATATATATATATATTATAAATAATTTATATAAAGGGAGTGTAAAAAATATTTAATTAATAAAATATATAATTTAATATTAAATAATTATATATAAATATAAAATTTTAAATATAAAATAAAATTATTAATATTGGTTGCGCGTCGAGAAAAGAATTGAGCTAAGTTGTTTTTATTAGTTTAATTTGTTTGTTTGATTATGATGAATGTATTATTAAATTAATTATTTTTTTTTTATAAATTAATTGAAAAATTTTATTAGTTAAAATATTTTTATATTTAGGGGGTGTAAAAATTTTTGACACTTGGAAAGAATTGAGCTAAGTTGTTTTTATTAGTTTAATTTGTTTGTTTGATTATGATGAATGTATTATTAAATTAATTATTTTTTTTTATAAATTAATTGAAAAATTTTATTAGTTAAAATATTTTTATATTTAGGGGGTGTAAAAATTTTTGACACTTGGAAAGAATTGAGCTAAGTTGTTTTTATTAGTTTAATTTGTTTGTTTGATTATGATGAATGTATTATTAAATTAATTATTTTTTTTTATAAATTAATTGAAAAATTTTATTAGTTAAAATATTTTTATATTTAGGGGGTGTAAAAATTTTTGACACTTGGAAAGAATTGAGCTAAGTTGTTTTTATTAGTTTAATTTGTTTGTTTGATTATGATGAATGTATTATTAAATTAATTATTTTTTTTTATAAATTAATTGAAAAATTTTATTAGTTAAAATATTTTTATATTTAGGGGGTGTAAAAATTTTTGACACTTGGAAAGAATTGAGCTAAGTTGTTTTTATTAGTTTAATTTGTTTGTTTGATTATGATGAATGTATTATTAAATTAATTATTTTTTTTTATAAATTAATTGAAAAATTTTATTAGTTAAAATATTTTTATATTTAGGGGGTGTAAAAATTTTTGACACTTGGAAAGAATTGAGCTAAGTTGTTTTTATTAGTTTAATTTGTTTGTTTGATTATGATGAATGTATTATTAAATTAATTATTTTTTTTTATAAATTAATTGAAAAATTTTATTAGTTAAAATATTTTTATATTTAGGGGGTGTAAAAATTTTTGACACTTGGAAAGAATTGAGCTAAGTTGTTTTTATTAGTTTAATTTGTTTGTTTGATTATGATGAATGTATTATTAAATTAATTATTTTTTTTATAAATTAATTGAAAAATTTTATTAGTTAAAATATTTTTATATTTAGGGGGTGTAAAAATTTTTGACACTTGGAAAGAATTGAGCTAAGTTGTTTTTATTAGTTTAATTTGTTTGTTTGATTATGATGAATGTATTATTAAATTAATTATTTTTTTTTATAAATTAATTGAAAAATTTTATTAGTTAAAATATTTTTATATTTAGGGGGTGTAAAAATTTTTGACACTTGGAAAGAATTGAGCTAAGTTGTTTTTATTAGTTTAATTTGTTTGTTTGATTATGATGAATGTATTATTAAATTAATTATTTTTTTTTATAAATTAATTGAAAAATTTTATTAGTTAAAATATTTTTATATTTAGGGGGTGTAAAAATTTTTGACACTTGGAAAGAATTGAGCTAAGTTGTTTTTATTAGTTTAATTTGTTTGTTTGATTATGATGAATGTATTATTAAATTAATTATTTTTTTTTATAAATTAATTGAAAAATTTTATTAGTTAAAATATTTTTATATTTAGGGGGTGTAAAAATTTTTGACACTTGGAAAGAATTGAGCTAAGTTGTTTTTTATTAGTTTAATTTGTTTGTTTGATTATGATGAATGTATTATTAAATTAATTATTTTTTTTTATAAATGACTTATTTGAATATTTTAAATATAATATATAAATAATTTTATTATGGTTAAATTTTTTACTATTATTTTATTTTACATGTAAATTTTTGTGTGAAATTATTTAATTTTTAAAAAATTAATTAGTTTTATTTATTCTCAGTAATTAATATTAAAGGAAAAAAGAAATTTTGTATTAGTAATAATTTTTAATATTGGTAAAATTTGTGCCAGCTACCGCGGTTATACAAATAATATAAGTAAAAATTTTTAATATTAGTTAAATTGTTTATTTATAATATAAAAATTAATTTATTAGGTGAAATTATTAAATTATTATTATTATTATTTGAAAAATAAATTAAGCTGTAAACTTTTTGTAATAAACTAGGATTAGATACCCTATTATTAAAAATAAATAATAAAATATTAAAGTAGTATTAGTTATATTCTTGAAATT
>NW_026599701.1:0-27299 GCF_029784135.1 Toxorhynchites rutilus septentrionalis
AAGGCCCCCGGCTTCGACAGTATATTTAACATTGAGTTGAAACATCTTAGTAACAACTTATATGAAATTATGACTTCTGTCTTCAACAGATGTCTATACTACTTCCTACTACTTCCCCTCGAGTTGGAAGTTGGCAAAAGTGATCCCGATACTAAAACCCGGAAAAGATCCTTCTTCTTCAAAGAGCTATCGACCAATTAGCCTTCTCCCAGCATTTTCGAAAGTATTCGAAAAAATTATATTAACGCGCATTCTTGCTTTTGCAGATGAGCACAATATATTTTTGGATGAGCAGTTTGGATTCCGAAAAGGTCACTCTACAATTCAGACGAAACAAGTCAGTTTCAAAATCATCTGCCATGGCACTTCTTGATGTTGAAAAAGCATTTGATAATGTTTGGCATAATGGTCTCATTTACAAGCTTCAGAACTTTGGTTTTCCTACATACTTGATAAAAATTATAAAAAAATATCTTTCTGATAGAGCGTTCAATGTTTCTATAAACAATATTTCATCAGAGAAATTCATTGTGAATGCAGGTGTTCCTCAAGGATCCATCTTGGGACCAATTCTTTTCAATATCTACACTTCATGCTTGGTTTTAAAGTCTGTGTTAGGGAACATTTTTCGATGAGAACAAAAGTCCCCCTACTTTCATGTATTTGCAATGCCGATTTCCCCAAGGCTGCTTGGTGTTGATGGCTGTATTAGGGAAACCGTAAATCGGGCCAATCAGAACGATGCAGTTAGGGCGTTTAGATAACGCCTAATATTTTACAGTTATTCAATTGTTTATCTAATGAAAAACAACATTTTGTTAGTTGCGATAGATGCGTAGAAATATTCCCTATCAAGTGATGCAAACATCTCTCCTATCCAGTAAGAAATGTTCGAGCTATAAGCATTCGAAATCTTTCATTTTTTCCTGCATGTTCTGTGTTTAGGTTTTCATTTTACCCTCCATATATTCCGGTTATACGTAGTCCCACGTCAAAACGGCAAATGGTTTTAAAAGTTATAGTTTCTGCAGCAAATTATTTATTGTGCATTCGTCTACATTCGAATTAAAGGTAAAACCTTGTAAAATTATATAGATTTCAATTTATAATTTTTCCCATTGATTTTTAAAGAGGTAAGCGGCCACAGGAGGTTACTCAGCTGGAGGTGCTGGAACCGGGTTTTGTGCCGCTTAAAGATAATTAACTGCCACATCCGCAGCAACCGGCCTGGGAGGAACCATTCGTGCCCGAGGAATGATATTTGGTCTCACTCCGTAAGCATTGTTGATCTGCTGAACGACAATTCTGCGAGCTTTTTCCAACCGATCGGTGTTATTGTTGCGGAAACAGCCGAGTTGATATAGATAGAGCAACACTCCTACGAAAACTACCGTTAAGCATCTTGCCGGAGACGAGTATAGATATACAGGTCGGACTCGATTATATGTGATTCGATTATATACAATTTTGGACTCGATTATATACAGCTTGGAAAAAAAAAATTTTCTAGCTTATTTCAAGAATGAAAGGAGAGCCTTTCAGCGTTAAGGTGATGTTTAAGTGGCTATTACATATGCAGTGGGGTAAAAATCGGGATTTTTTAAGATATTGCTTGAATTTTCACCAGGAATTGTTTAGATCGATATTGCAGCCAAATAATGAAAGATTCCAAATAATGAAAGAAAGTTGGGCGTCAAAGAACGAATTGTAGAGCGGTTAAAGAACTTCAATTTAATTGTTGCAAAACAATGTAGTTCAATTTAAAATTTTAGGATAAAATTAATAATAACACATTAAAAATTATTAACTTTGAAGTTTTTCACTTCCAAAATGTTATTAACATCCACTAATTGAGTTGTTCCACTACTAATCCTGTACTAATTTTTCTCATCTTGCAAATGAAATCATCAAAATTGTCTTCCTTAGCGTACTTTTTAATGTAGAGCCAGTTTGAAGCAACAGAGTCCGAAACAAAAAAAAACTATCTCTTCTCTGTTCTATAAACAAAATGTGGTAATATCTAATCGTTACTGAAAATAATCTGCCAGTTCCTCTGGGAATTTAAAATAACATTCAAGTGAAAGAGTTTATTTTAATGTTTTCTATCCATGTAACACTGTGACCAAATACATTTGGTTTTGTGATTTTTCAATCAATCGCAATTAACAGAATAGCTTCTGAAGATTATTCTTCCCTATCAGTAGAATATTTCCGTATCCAATATTGGATGCATAAAACCTTGTGTATCCAACGTAACACTCTCGTTTTCGAAGTCCCCCAAATATTCATTCATTCAGAATGAATTCAGATTCAAATTCAAACAAATGATCTCTAAATCAACGATAATCCTACGTCACCCTTGCGGTTATACCATAGATATAACCCACTTCCTGTTTTTCTTGTTGCTGATGCAGTGACGCTAACTGAAACTAGCACAATGTCGCTAGTACTAGCACAATGTCGCATAGACAAGAATTTTTACATTTTCCGGATTTTTTGCAAAAAGGGACTGCATAATAATTATGAAGAGGGTTGGCGATACAACCGAGCCTTGGGGAATTCCCCTTTCTTGGATTTTCAATGAAGATTTTGTGTTGTTGACTATGGCTCTGAGTTCTATTTTCTAGGAAACTTTTCACATAGAAACCTAGTCTTCCACGGATCACCCAGTCGAAGAGACTCTTCAATACTGGATATCTCCATGCTGATCAAATGCTTTACTTAGATAAAGTGATGCCACATCTGCGTGGTGATCTTTCTCAATAACGTCATGTACAATAGCCTGTAGATCTTCGAGGTGATCTTCTGTGCATTTTCCCGCACGAAAAGCGAACTGTCTTGGATCGAGCAGCTTATTAGACTCTAAAAAGGTCTTTAGGCGTCGATTTACTATCCTTTCTAGAACTTTTCCAACACAACTCAAAAGAGTCGAAAATTGTATAGAAGATGTTGGTTTTGACTACGTCTTTCATTTCTGTACCGGGGTGTTAGTTCAAAGTTTCTAAAACGAGAGAGTGACGCTGGACTGCAAGGTTTTGAACGTTAATACCTCTTTACCGGCTGGATGGAGTGGTATAATAATCACTTCATCCAAGAGATAAAATGTCAACGAATTATATGATTGTCACTTATCGGTTCAAAAGCTTAAAAATTGCTTTGAAAGCAAGCTATTGAAATCATAACAATCTTGCTCATTGATGATGATTGGTGATCGCAATGTGTTCCCGAACACGGTCACAAAATATAGGCACATGAAGAAACCGTGATTTGTTTTGCTCGCTTGCATGAGCTTCGTATTACGGAATGGAGGAGTAGGCATGACAATATGGGGTTGCAGTAGAAATGAACACACTTTTAAAATCAAAATTATGAATGAGAATTAATTTTCCCAAACCAAATTAGTACTCTATGTAAATGAAAATCACTTTTGCTTGCAAGTAGTGAAAAAATATCATGCAAAAATTGTGTCTCTAGATAATTTTATATTATAATGTTATGTTCTGGTGAGAATATCTGAAAAATCTGAAAATCTTTTAAATTAGGGTCATAACGACGTACGTCTAATAGGTAAATAACACCAAGAAAAAAATTTCATACAAATTTTAGCAATTTAAAACTGCTTTAAGGGCGACTGATAGAGAATAGCTGGTCTCATACAAACTAATGTCGTATCCAGATGACACCATTCCACCGTCAACGCGAAAAGCAGACATACGCAAGGCGTGAGTACTTTCACTCGCATCGGTCCGAGCGAAGTAATATTCGCACCCATTTACGCATTCGGCTTGGTGTTCCCGTGATGTAATCCAATAGCATCAGTTTGACTTGGTGTTCCCGTGATGTAATCCAATAGCATCAGTTTGGCTTGGTGTTCCCGTGATGTAATCCAATAGCATTTGGATCCAAAAATGGTCCAGTCGGTAATTTTTCCGATCATAGAGAACAAACTCATTGCACCCCTGATACGCTCAAAATATTTCAAAAATCCAAATATTTGTCGAGTTGTTATCCAATCAATTTTAGATCGGAACCAATGACGGAGAGGTCGATAGAGAACGCGGTTTTGGTCATAGAATACGTCAACGGCGATCGCTTCATAAGTTTTCCAACCAGTGCTTTAAACAATCTTTGGTTTTTAAATTACAACATACGAATCAACAAATTAGAAGAATAAAAAAATTGATTGTTCTATTGTACATACCTTTCAATTAATCGACAACAGACATGCTTTCATTGCTAGACAACGTATTTCCAGTATCAGAATTCTTTTGTTTTGAGCCTGTTTGTTGTGAAGGAACGTCATTTCGAATGGCTGAATTTTGTGCGATATCATCTAAAGATTTCTGGATGCAATCACCTGAAAATATACATGAGGGTAAAAAAGTATTTAATGAACATAGCCGGAAAATTACTTCATTTAATTAAAAAAAGTTAAGATAATTTAATCACAGTTGTTATCAATAACCTATTACAATGCAAATTGATTGGACAAAACACTTCAGTTTGTTTGTACTCATACATTTAGTTTACACACCGTCGGTTTCGTACAGAATCATACACGTTTTGTTTTACTTCTACAACTTTTTCGGACACGTTGCAGAGTTATGCTCACACAAACTGCGTCGTCAATCTAAGAACACACGGGAACTTCCGATCGGACACAATTTTTTCTTCACGCGAATTCTCGGGAAACAAAAACACACTTTTAGGTATAGTCTTTTTCTCTACACAAGCCAAAGGATAACTTCAAAAACACACAGCCCTCGGTTGAGTGCAATTTACGGCTGGAATTTTGCAATCGGCTGACTGCACACAAAAATTTTGAAGGTAGCACGGAAGCGGGATCGGTTGAGCCAACACGATGTAATCACCTAAGACAAGACGTGACAACTGGCTTCTTACTCTTCTTTCTGCATTTTCTTCGACCAAGTGCTAGATAACAGGGAAGCGAGATGTGAAGGTTGCCAAATGTTATAAAATTTCGGAAGATTATTTTCCCATGAAAAACATGTGTTCTTCGTATCATGTATTTTCTGAGTTGCATAATTTTTTTTTGTATTAATCTTCCGACCGAATATCACATATTTTAAACAATAAGTATTTTCCTGTTATTTTGGTATCCAAAAAATAAAATGTGAAGAGATAAAGAAAACTAGAAAACGTAGATTTGATAGTAGGTGTATGATATGTTGACATATATGAATTAAATTCAAAGTTCATTTTATTTATCAAGAGATTACGGGCCTTACCGTTTACACTTCAAGATGAAAACGGAATGGACGACACGCCATGAAATTTCGTTTTACGAGTTAGAGAAAATGATGGGTTTTCAGGTAGAATGAACACTCTTCAAATAGAAATTATGAATGAAAATTAACTTCTCCGTATCATATTAGTGTTGATTGTGAATGGAAAACTTTGCTTTCTTCATTTGGTAAAATAATCTCGTACAAAAATTGTGTCTGAAGATAATTTTATATTATAATGAGTAGTTTTAGTGAGAATATCGCAAAGTGTATAGAAAACAGGTCAAGTTAGGGTAAGAAAGACGTTCTTCAAGTAAATAAATAACGCCAAGTAAAAATTTTCATTCAGGTTTTAACAATTTAAAAGTGCCTTCGGGCCGAGTAGTAAGACTTGTTAAAAGCTTATTTCGTTTCCAGATATCGATACCGTATCTCTGTCATCGCGGATAAACTTCAATTCGTTTTTACCGTGGAGTGTATACGGAAATAAGGCCTTATAATTTAACTTTGATATCGTTCAAATACTAACAGTACTGAAATATTGATAAAATCATACATTCCCAAATAATAACATAGCGTTTATTCAGGTTTTTTTTTCTGTAGGTATGTATGGTTTATTCAAGTTCCAATATGATTTTAAATACTTTTCTGCTGCGTTGGTTTTTATTTGTTATTAGATTATAATTATATTGCTAACTGCTTTACGGTTGGAAAATAATTGAATGCTCTTCTCTGTTAGGTCGCTGCTATTATGCTATGCTAGATGGCAAAATAATCCCGAAAAGATGTAGGGTGGAAATTCCGATGCAATGTTTCCTTCTCTTCGGGAACACCGGACGTAATAGAAACGAAAATATACAAAAAAAAATCCATTATAGAAATTATCGCTAAATTGAAATGTGAATGCAACAATTATTCAATTTTGAATATATTTGGCAACATATTTATCTTTGTTAATTTTGTTTGCAAGTGGTCCGAGTTTGACAGAAGTGGTGGTCCGGAATCGGCCCCCTATTGTCATGTCTCGTCTCAGGCTTCGTTTATTGCGATAGTTGCACCGTATTCGTTCGATTAATAATTGATTTCTGTATCGGGGATCACTAGTCACCAATATATACACAGTAGAATATAAATTGAAGCATTGTTTGTTTACAATGACATAAAGCTGCAAGGTCATCACCTGGTCTTATAGGAGGAGGAAGGAGAATAGAAGGAGTTACAGAGTATTGCTGTACGAATTTTCAAACGCGTTTTTCTCAAAACCATGTTTTTCAATTGGTGGTATCAATATATCAGGATCTACTCGACCGATTTGGCTGATATTTTTTATCAGCATTTAAAAATTAATTATCTAAAGCGTTACATGCCGTTTTGACGTAGAACTACGTCTTTCATTAAGGGTGCCAAATCAGAAAACAGGTCACGTTTTTATGAAATAAAGTTAATGTTAATAACTATTTTTGCCGCGAACAGATTTTGGCGATTTACATACTAAACGAATCGGAAATTCCCTAAGATTTGTTTAATATGCTATACATTGGAATCTCCTGGTTCGTAAATGGTTAAAATTCATGAAAACTTTAAGCGTTTTCATTTTTCCTTACATTTGTTCTGTCCATTTGCGTGCTTTCCAGAACAGAGCTGTCAATAACGAGCATTGAAGGGGAAATCGTAGGATTTAAAGTCTCCGCGAACAGAGGAAAAGAAGAAGATTGAAGGGGAACACTTGCCTAGAGTATAAACAGTGGATCTCGCTGAGGCAAACTTTTATCATTCCACTCCGACCGTCGACAGAGACGGACGTGTTTGGAGCTCCATTCATTACCTGATTTTTAAAAAGCTATTTATTTCTCTTTTCAGATTGTCTACCTGCGATTCATCAACTACCTGTCTGCCCTTGAGGACTACAACAATGGGGAAAACCCGGTCAACCGACCCAGGCATACCACATGGCACCAACAAACGACATCGATCGGACACCGGCAAGGAGCCAATATTAGAAAGAAACCGCTATGCTTTATTGGATGGCCATACCGAGGAGGAACCAACTACCGAGAAAGTAAATGTAGAGAAAAAGGTGAAAGTACCACCTTATTTTACAACATCGAGAGATATAGGAACTTTGAGGTCTGAACTGCTGGCGCTGAAATTGCAGCCAGTTTTTAAAATATGCAGCATCGGGATTAAAATCACTAGTCCCAACCTGGAGCAATATAAAATAATTGGATCATACCTGAAATCAAAAAATCATGAGTTTTACACTCACGATACGCCGTCTGAAAAACCATTTAAGGTGGTGTTGCGAGGTCTTCCTGCTATTGAGTTGGAGGATATTAAAAAAGATCTGGAACAATCATACAATATTCAGCCGTTAGCTGTATATCGGATGACTAGACATAAAACGCCAGACAATGGGTATTCCAATGTTTTGTACCTGATCCACTTCAAGAAAGGATCAGCCAACATAACTCGCATAAGAGAAATCAGTGAGATCTTCAACATCTCGGTACAATGGGACCGATACAAACCTCAACATCGGGATGTAACGCAATGTTCAAATTGCCTTGGTTTCGGACACGGAACAAGAAACTGTCACATGAAAACTCGTTGTGGCAAGTGTGCTGCTGACCACCTAACAAGCACTTGCAGCCTTCCAGAAAAAGAACCTCGCAAATGCGTTAACTGTGGCGAAAGTCACCAAGCCACCAGCCGTAGCTGCACAAAACGTGCGGATTTTAAACGTATCTGGAAGCAAGCTACTGATAAAACACAGAATAGGAAGAAGGTTCCAGAATTTACTGACAAAGAGTTCCCTCCAATGGTTTCTCGCACGATTCCTGTTCTTCCTCCTCTTCCACTTCCTACAGGTCGCCCCCAAACGGCCTCTTCTAGCGAAAAGCCAAAAAAGGAGCAACCGAGCTATAGTAAGGTTGCAGCTATTGGTTTATCACCTACACCAAAACCTTCACCTCATTCCTCTTCTACTGAGGAGCTTTATAGCATGCAAGAACTTGCAACCCTGTTCTTGAACTAGATCGACAGACTAGAAGTTGTCGCAACCAACAGGAACAAGTACAAGTTATGCTACATTTTTATTATAACCATGGATCGGTCATCTCTAAGGCTAATTAATTGGAATGCCTGCTCTCTTAAGAGTAAGCTTATCGAGTTCACTGACTTCCTGGTGACAAACAGCATCGACGTAGCTATCGTTACTGAGACGCATCTTAAACCGAATATTAATATTCGAGTCCCGAATTATCGTCTATTGAGAATGGATCGTGCTGGTTCTGGTGGAGGAGGTGTTGCCTTAGCCATCAGAAATAACATCAGATATCGACTTTTGCCGTGTCTGAAACTCAACATCATCGAAGCTATTGGGGCGGAAATCACAACATCGATTGGGTCTATTATCGTGATTGCGGTCTACTATCCCAAACAGACGTCAATCAGAGATGGCTCAGCGTTGCTTCTTAAAAACGATATCATCAAGCTAACACGAAGGCAGTCGAAATACGTCATCGGCGGGGACATTAATGCTCGACATCAGTCCTGGGGAAACCAAAGGAGGAATCAATATGGAGTGACTCTAAATGATGATCTACAGTGTGGGCGCTACAGGATTCTTAGTCCAGCGACCCCCACTCGCATTTCTCGTTCTGGAGTACATTCCATAATTGATTTCTTCATTACCAACATGGATCGCCACATCGGTGATCCTATTGCCCTTAACGAGTTGAGTTCGGATCACTTCCCAGTGATGGTTGAATTGGGAGTGAATGTCGTAGTCAGGAGGCCACAATGTAGAACGATTGATAACACCTGCCGAAAAGGCTAATGCAATTGGCAACCATTTCGCTAGTTCACACAATCTTGGCCAGAACATTACAAGTCCATTTGAAGCTTCGGCGAATGATACTGTAAGGGCTATTGACAATATCCATTCTGTACCTCAAGAGAGTGAAATCATCTCGACTGCAGAGGTTATCTCGGTTATACGCTCGTTGAAGAATATGAAGGCCCCCGGCTTCGACAGTATATTTAACATTGAGTTGAAACATCTTAGTAACAACTTATATGAAATTATGACTTCTGTCTTCAACAGATGTCTATCACTTGGCTACTTCCCCTCGAGTTGGAAGTTGGCAAAAGTGATCCCGATACTAAAACCCGGAAAAGATCCTTCTTCTTCAAAGAGCTATCGACCAATTAGCCTTCTCCCAGCATTTTCGAAAGTATTCGAAAAAATTATATTAACGCGCATTCTTGCTTTTGCAGATGAGCACAATATATTTTTGGATGAGCAGTTTGGATTCCGAAAAGGTCACTCTACAATTCAGACGAAACAAGTCAGTTTCAAAATCATCTGCCATGGCACTTCTTGATGTTGAAAAAGCATTTGATAATGTTTGGCATAATGGTCTCATTTACAAGCTTCAGAACTTTGGTTTTCCTACATACTTGATAAAAATTATAAAAAAATATCTTTCTGATAGAGCGTTCAATGTTTCTATAAACAATATTTCATCAGAGAAATTCATTGTGAATGCAGGTGTTCCTCAAGGATCCATCTTGGGACCAATTCTTTTCAATATCTACACTTCATGCTTGGTTTTAAAGTCTGTGTTAGGGAACATTTTTCGATGAGAACAAAAGTCCCCCTACTTTCATGTATTTGCAATGCCGATTTCCCCAAGGCTGCTTGGTGTTGATGGCTGTATTAGGGAAACCGTAAATCGGGCCAATCAGAACGATGCAGTTAGGGCGTTTAGATAACGCCTAATATTTTACAGTTATTCAATTGTTTATCTAATGAAAAACAACATTTTGTTAGTTGCGATAGATGCGTAGAAATATTCCCTATCAAGTGATGCAAACATCTCTCCTATCCAGTAAGAAATGTTCGAGCTATAAGCATTCGAAATCTTTCATTTTTTCCTGCATGTTCTGTGTTTAGGTTTTCATTTTACCCTCCATATATTCCGGTTATACGTAGTCCCACGTCAAAACGGCAAATGGTTTTAAAAGTTATAGTTTCTGCAGCAAATTATTTATTGTGCATTCGTCTACATTCGAATTAAAGGTAAAACCTTGTAAAATTATATAGATTTCAATTTATAATTTTTCTCATTGATTTTTAAAGAGGTAAGCGGCCACAGGAGGTTACTCAGCTGGAGGTGCTGGAACCGGGTTTTGTGCCGCTTAAAGATAATTAACTGCCACATCCGCAGCAACCGGCCTGGGAGGAACCATTCGTGCCCGAGGAATGATATTTGGTCTCACTCCGTAAGCATTGTTGATCTGCTGAACGACAATTCTGCGAGCTTTTTCCAACCGATCGGTGTTATTGTTGCGGAAACAGCCGAGTTGATATAGATAGAGCAACACTCCTACGAAAACTACCGTTAAGCATCTTGCCGGAGACGAGTATAGATATACAGGTCGGACTCGATTATATGTGATTCGATTATATACAATTTTGGACTCGATTATATACAGCTTGGAAAAAAAAAAATTTTCTAGCTTATTTCAAGAATGAAAGGAGAGCCTTTCAGCGTTAAGGTGATGTTTCATTCAAGTGAAAGAGTTTATTTTAATGTTTTCTATCCATGTAACACTGTGACCAAATACATTTGGTTTTGTGATTTTTCAATCAATCGCAATTAACAGAATAGCTTCTGAAGATTATTCTTCCCTATCAGTAGAATATTTCCGTATCCAATATTGGATGCATAAAACCTTGTGTATCCAACGTAACACTCTCGTTTTCGAAGTCCCCCAAATATTCATTCATTCAGAATGAATTCAGATTCAAATTCAAACAAATGATCTCTAAATCAACGATAATCCTACGTCACCCTTGCGGTTATACCATAGATATAACCCACTTCCTGTTTTTCTTGTTGCTGATGCAGTGACGCTAACTGAAACTAGCACAATGTCGCTAGTACTAGCACAATGTCGCATAGACAAGAATTTTTACATTTTCCGGATTTTTTGCAAAAAGGGACTGCATAATAATTATGAAGAGGGTTGGCGATACAACCGAGCCTTGGGGAATTCCCCTTTCTTGGATTTTCAATGAAGATTTTGTGTTGTTGACTATGGCTCTGAGTTCTATTTTCTAGGAAACTTTTCACATAGAAACCTAGTCTTCCACGGATCACCCAGTCGAAGAGACTCTTCAATACTGGATATCTCCATGCTGATCAAATGCTTTACTTAGATAAAGTGATGCCACATCTGCGTGGTGATCTTTCTCAATAACGTCATGTACAATAGCCTGTAGATCTTCGAGGTGATCTTCTGTGCATTTTCCCGCACGAAAAGCGAACTGTCTTGGATCGAGCAGCTTATTAGACTCTAAAAAGGTCTTTAGGCGTCGATTTACTATCCTTTCTAGAACTTTTCCAACACAACTCAAAAGAGTCGAAAATTGTATAGAAGATGTTGGTTTTGACTACGTCTTTCATTTCTGTACCGGGTGTTAGTTCAAAGTTTCTAAAACGAGAGAGTGACGCTGGACTGCAAGGTTTTGAACGTTAATACCTCTTTACCGGCTGGATGGAGTGGTATAATAATCACTTCATCCAAGAGATAAAATGTCAACGAATTATATGATTGTCACTTATCGGTTCAAAAGCTTAAAAATTGCTTTGAAAGCAAGCTATTGAAATCATAACAATCTTGCTCATTGATGATGATTGGTGATCGCAATGTGTTCCCGAACACGGTCACAAAATATAGGCACATGAAGAAACCGTGATTTGTTTTGCTCGCTTGCATGAGCTTCGTATTACGGAATGGAGGAGTAGGCATGACAATATGGGGTTGCAGTAGAAATGAACACACTTTTAAAATCAAAATTATGAATGAGAATTAATTTTCCCAAACCAAATTAGTACTCTATGTAAATGAAAATCACTTTTGCTTGCAAGTAGTGAAAAAATATCATGCAAAAATTGTGTCTCTAGATAATTTTATATTATAATGTTATGTTCTGGTGAGAATATCTGAAAAATCTGAAAATCTTTTAAATTAGGGTCATAACGACGTACGTCTAATAGGTAAATAACACCAAGAAAAAAATTTCATACAAATTTTAGCAATTTAAAACTGCTTTAAGGGCGACTGATAGAGAATAGCTGGTCTCATACAAACTAATGTCGTATCCAGATGACACCATTCCACCGTCAACGCGAAAAGCAGACATACGCAAGGCGTGAGTACTTTCACTCGCATCGGTTTCTGTTCTGCTTTCGCATGGAACAGTCATGAAAAATTGTTTGCGTATGAATGCGTCCGAGCGAAGTAATATTCGCACCCATTTACGCATTCGGCTTGGTGTTCCCGTGATGTAATCCAATAGCATCAGTTTGACTTGGTGTTCCCGTGATGTAATCCAATAGCATTTGGATCCAAAAATGGTCCAGTCGGTAATTTTTCCGATCATAGAGAACAAACTCATTGCACCCCTGATACGCTCAAAATATTTCAAAAATCCAAATATTTGTCGAGTTGTTATCCAATCAATTTTAGATCGGAACCAATGACGGAGAGGTCGAGAGAGAACGCGGTTTTGGTCATAGAATACGTCAACGGCGATCGCTTCATAAGTTTTCCAACCAGTGCTTTAAACAATCTTTGGTTTTTAAATTACAACATACGAATCAACAAATTAGAAGAATAAAAAAAATTGATTGTTCTATTGTACATACCTTTCAATTCATCGACAACAGACATGCTTTCATTGCTAGACAACGTATTTCCAGTATCAGAATTCTTTTGTTTTGAGCCTGTTTGTTGTGAAGGAACGTCATTTCGAATGGCTGAATTTTGTGCGATATCATCTAAAGATTTCTGGATGCAATCACCTGAAAATATACATGAGGGTAAAAAAGTATTTAATGAACATAGCCGGAAAATTACTTCATTTAATTAAAAAAAGTTAAGATAATTTAATCACAGTTGTTATCAATAACCTATTACAATGCAAATTGATTGGACAAAACACTTCAGTTTGTTTGTACTCATACATTTAGTTTACACACCGTCGGTTTCGTACAGAATCATACACGTTTTGTTTTACTTCTACAACTTTTTCGGACACGTTGCAGAGTTATGCTCACACAAACTGCGTCGTCAATCTAAGAACACACGGGAACTTCCGATCGGACACAATTTTTTCTTCACGCGAATTCTCGGGAAACAAAAACACACTTTTAGGTATAGTCTTTTTCTCTACACAAGCCAAAGGATAACTTCAAAAACACACAGCCCTCGGTTGAGTGCAATTTACGGCTGGAATTTTGCAATCGGCTGACTGCACACAAAAATTTTGAAGGTAGCACGGAAGCGGGATCGGTTGAGCCAACACGATGTAATCACCTAAGACAAGACGTGACAACTGGCTTCTTACTCTTCTTTCTGCATTTTCTTCGACCAAGTGCTAGATAACAGGGAAGCGAGATGTGAAGGTTGCCAAATGTTATAAAATTTCGGAAGATTATTTTCCCATGAAAAACATGTGTTCTTCGTATCATGTATTTTCTGAGTTGCATAATTTTTTTTTGTATTAATCTTCCGACCGAATATCACATATTTTAAACAATAAGTATTTTCCTGTTATTTTGGTATCCAAAAAATAAAATGTGAAGGGATAAAGAAAACTAGAAAACGTAGATTTGATAGTAGGTGTATGATATGTTGACATATATGAATTAAATTCAAAGTTCATTTTATTTATCAAGAGATTACGGGCCTTACCGTTTACACTTCAAGATGAAAACGGAATGGACGACACGCCATGAAATTTCGTTTTACGAGTTAGAGAAAATGATGGGTTTTCAGGTAGAATGAACACTCTTCAAATAGAAATTATGAATGAAAATTAACTTCTCCGTATCATATTAGTGTTGATTGTGAATGGAAAACTTTGCTTTCTTCATTTGGTAAAATAATCTCGTACAAAAATTGTGTCTGAAGATAATTTTATATTATAATGAGTAGTTTTAGTGAGAATATCGCAAAGTGTATAGAAAACAGGTCAAGTTAGGGTAAGAAAGACGTTCTTCAAGTAAATAAATAACGCCAAGTAAAAATTTTCATTCAGGTTTTAACAATTTAAAAGTGCCTTCGGGCCGAGTAGTAAGACTTGTTAAAAGCTTATTTCGTTTCCAGATATCGATACCGTATCTCTGTCATCGCGGATAAACTTCAATTCGTTTTTACCGTGGAGTGTATACGGAAATAAGGCCTTATAATTTAACTTTGATATCGTTCAAATACTAACAGTACTGAAATATTGATAAAATCATACATTCCCAAATAATAACATAGCGTTTATTCAGGTTTTTTTTTTCTGTAGGTATGTATGGTTTATTCAAGTTCCAATATGGTTTTAAATACTTTTCTGCTGCGTTGGTTGTTATTTGTTATTAGATTATAATTATATTGCTAACTGCTTTACGGTTGGAAAATAATTGAATGCTCTTCTCTGTTAGGTCGCTGCTATTATGCTATGCTAGATGGCAAAATAATCCCGAAAAGATGTAGGGTGGAAATTCCGATGCAATGTTTCCTTCTCTTCGGGAACACCGGACGTAATAGAAACGAAAATATACAAAAAAAATCCATTATAGAAATTATCGCTAAATTGAAATGTGAATGCAACAATTATTCAATTTTGAATATATTTGGCAACATATTTATCTTTGTTAATTATTTTACTCATTAGCCAATCAGAAGGCGAGTTGCAAGTGGTCCGAGTTTGACAGAAGTGGTGGTCCGGAATCGGCCCCCTATTGTCATGTCTCGTCTCAGGCTTCGTTTATTGCGATAGTTGCACCGTATTCGTTCGATTAATAATTGATTTCTGTATCGGGGATCACTAGTCACCAATATCTACACAGTAGAATATAAATTGAAGCATTGTTTGTTTACAATGACATAAAGCTGCAAGGTCATCACCTGGTCTTATAGAAGGAGGAAGGAGAATAGAAGGAGTTACAGAGTATTGCTGTACGAATTTTCAAACGCGTTTTTCTCAAAACCATGTTTTTCAATTGGTGGTATCAATATATCAGGATCTACTCGACCGATTTGGCTGATATTTTTATCAGCATTTAAAAATTAATTATCTAAAGCGTTACATGCCGTTTTGACGTAGAACTACGTCTTTCATTAAGGGTGCCAAATCAGAAAACAGGTCACGTTTTTATGAAATAAAGTTAATGTTAATAACTATTTTTGCCGCGAACAGATTTTGGCGATTTACATACTAAACGAATCGGAAATTCCCTAAGATTTGTTTAATATGCTATACATTGGAATCTCCTGGTTTGTAAATGGTTAAAATTCATGAAAACTTTAAGCGTTTTCATTTTTCCTTACATTTGTTCTGTCCATTTGCGTGCTTTCCAGAACAGAGCTGTCAATAACGAGCATTGAAGGGGAAATCGTAGGATTTAAAGTCTCCGCGAACAGAGGAAAAGAAGAAGATTGAAGGGGAACACTTGCTTAGAGTATAAACAGTGGATCTCGCTGAGGCAAACTTTTATCATTCCACTCCGACCGTCGACAGAGACGGACGTGTTTGGAGCTCCATTCATTACCTGATTTTTAAAAAGCTATTTATTTCTCTTTTCAGATTGTCTACCTGCGATTCATCAACTACCTGTCTGCCCTTGAGGACTACAACAATGGGGAAAACCCGGTCAACCGACCCAGGCATACCACATGGCACCAACAAACGACATCGATCGGACACCGGCAAGGAGCCAATATTAGAAAGAAACCGCTATGCTTTATTGGATGGCCATACCGAGGAGGAACCAACTACCGAGAAAGTAAATGTAGAGAAAAAGGTGAAAGTACCACCTTATTTTACAACATCGAGAGATATAGGAACTTTGAGGTCTGAACTGCTGGCGCTGAAATTGCAGCCAGTTTTTAAAATATGCAGCATCGGGATTAAAATCACTAGTCCCAACCTGGAGCAATATAAAATAATTGGATCATACCTGAAATCAAAAAATCATGAGTTTTACACTCACGATACGCCGTCTGAAAAACCATTTAAGGTGGTGTTGCGAGGTCTTCCTGCTATTGAGTTGGAGGATATTAAAAGAGATCTGGAACAATCATACAATATTCAGCCGTTAGCTGTATATCGGATGACTAGGCATAAAACGCCAGACAATGGGTATTCCAATGTTTTGTACCTGATCCACTTCAAGAAAGGATCAGCCAACATAACTCGCATAAGAGAAATCAGTGAGATCTTCAACATCTCGGTACAATGGGACCGATACAAACCTCAACATCGGGATGTAACGCAATGTTCAAATTGCCTTGGTTTCGGACACGGAACAAGAAACTGTCACATGAAAACTCGTTGTGGCAAGTGTGCTGCTGACCACCTAACAAGCACTTGCAGCCTTCCAGAAAAAGAACCTCGCAAATGCGTTAACTGTGGCGAAAGTCACCAAGCCACCAGCCGTAGCTGCACAAAACGTGCGGATTTTAAACGTATCTGGAAGCAAGCTACTGATAAAACACAGAATAGGAAGAAGGTTCCAGAATTTACTGACAAAGAGTTCCCTCCAATGGTTTCTCGCACGATTCCTGTTCTTCCTCCTCTTCCACTTCCTACAGGTCGCCCCCAAACGGCCTCTTCTAGCGAAAAGCCAAAAAAGGAGCAACCGAGCTATAGTAAGGTTGCAGCTATTGGTTCATCACCTACACCAAAACCTTCACCTCATTCCTCTTCTACTGAGGAGCTTTATAGCATGCAAGAACTTGCAACCCTGTTCTTGAGCTAGATCGACAGACTAGAAGTTGTCGCAACCAACAGGAACAAGTACAAGTTATGCTACATTTTTATTATAACCATGGATCGGTCATCTCTAAGGCTAATTAATTGGAATGCCTGCTCTCTTAAGAGTAAGCTTATCGAGTTCACTGACTTCCTGGTGACAAACAGCATCGACGTAGCTATCGTTACTGAGACGCATCTTAAACCGAATATTAATATTCGAGTCCCGAATTATCGTCTATTGAGAATGGATCGTGCTGGTTCTGGTGGAGGAGGTGTTGCCTTAGCCATCAGAAATAACATCAGATATCGACTTTTGCCGTGTCTGAAACTCAACATCATCGAAGCTATTGGGGCGGAAATCACAACATCGATTGGGTCTATTATCGTGATTGCGGTCTACTATCCCAAACAGACGTCAATCAGAGATGGCTCAGCGTTGCTTCTTAAAAACGATATCATCAAGCTAACACGAAGGCAGTCGAAATACGTCATCGGCGGGGACATTAATGCTCGACATCAGTCCTGGGGAAACCAAAGGAGGAATCAAAATGGAGTGACTCTAAATGATGATCTACAGTGTGGGCGCTACAGGATTCTTAGTCCAGCGACCCCCACTCGCATTTCTCGTTCTGAAGTACATTCCATAATTGATTTCTTCATTACCAACATGGATCGCCGCATCGGTGATCCTATTGCCCTTAACGAGTTGAGTTCGGATCACTTCCCAGTGATGGTTGAATTGGGAGTGAATGTCGTAGTCAGGAGGCCACAATGTAGACGGGACCATCATCGTGCGAATTGGGTGGAATTCCAGCAGCTTATTGACAACAACATTGATCTCAATCAGCCTCTTGAATCTCCCGAAGATATCGAAGCAACAGTCAGCTCTATTCAAACTGCAGTTATTCAGGCTCGCCAAAACCACATCCCAGAAACGATTCAGGTGAGTGACTCTGTTCAAATTGATTCCATTACTAAACATTTGATTAGGCTTCGGAACCTCTATCGAAGGCAGTACCAACGTACTGGTATTCGAGAGAGGAAACGACAGTATAATCAGTTAACCAAGGTTATCCAGGCCAGAATGATTGATCTCCGTAACAAAAAAATCGCAAAAGATATTAGTAAACTTCCGAATAACTCCAAGCCTTTTTGGAGGCTCGCTAAAATTCTCAAGACCAAGTCTAATCCTATTCCTCCTCTTCTTCAACCTGACAATTCAGAACGATTGATAACACCTGCCGAAAAGGCTAATGCAATTGGCAACCATTTCGCTAGTTCACACAATCTTGGCCAGAACATTACAAGTCCATTTGAAGCTTCGGCGAATGATACTGTAAGGGCTATTGACAATATCCATTCTGTACCTCAAGAGAGTGAAATCATCTCGACTGCAGAGGTTATCTCGGTTATACGCTCGTTGAAGAATATGAAGGCCCCCGGCTTCGACAGTATATTTAACATTGAGTTGAAACATCTTAGTAACAACTTATATGAAATTATGACTTCTGTCTTCAACAGATGTCTATACTACTTCCTACTACTTCCCCTCGAGTTGGAAGTTGGCAAAAGTGATCCCGATACTAAAACCCGGAAAAGATCCTTCTTCTTCAAAGAGCTATCGACCAATTAGCCTTCTCCCAGCATTTTCGAAAGTATTCGAAAAAATTATATTAACGCGCATTCTTGCTTTTGCAGATGAGCACAATATATTTTTGGATGAGCAGTTTGGATTCCGAAAAGGTCACTCTACAATTCACCAGCTTCGTAGAGTATACAATATAATCAGACGAAACAAGTCAGTTTCAAAATCATCTGCCATGGCACTTCTTGATGTTGAAAAAGCATTTGATAATGTTTGGCATAATGGTCTCATTTACAAGCTTCAGAACTTTGGTTTTCCTACATACTTGATAAAAATTATAAAAAATTATCTTTCTGATAGAGCGTTCAATGTTTCTATAAACAATATTTCATCAGAGAAATTCATTGTGAATGCAGGTGTTCCTCAAGGATCCATCTTGGGACCAATTCATTTCAATATCTACACTTCATGCTTGGTTTTAAAGTCTGTGTTAGGGAACATTTTTCGATGAGAACAAAAGTCCCCCTACTTTCATGTATTTGCAATGCCGATTTCCCCAAGGCTGCTTGGTTTTGATGGCTGTGTTAGGGAAACCGTAAATCGGGCCAATCAGAACGATGCAGTTAGGGCGTTTAGATAACGCCTAATATTTTACAGTTATTCAATTGTTTATCTAATGAAAAACAACATGTTGTTAGTTGCGATAGATGCGTAGAAATATTCCCTATCAAGTGATGCAAACATCTCTCCTATCCAGTAAGAAATGTTCGAGCTATAAGCATTCGAAATCTTTCATTTTTCCTGCATGTTCTGTGTTTAGGTTTTCATTTTACCCTCCATATATTCCGGTTATACGTAGTCCCATGTCAAAACGGCAAATGGTTTTAAAAGTTATAGTTTCTGCAGCAAATTATTTATTGTGCATTCGTCTACATTCGAATTAAAGGTAAAACCTTGTAAAATTATATAGATTTCAATTTATAATTTTTCTCATTGATTTTTAAAGAGGTAAGCGGCCACAGGAGGTTACTCAGCTGGAGGTGCTGGAACCGGGTTTTGTGCCGCTTAAAGATAATTAACTGCCACATCCGCAGCAACCGGCCTGGGAGGAACCATTCGTGCCCGAGGAATGATATTTGGTCTCACTCCGTAAGCATTGTTGATCTGCTGAACGACAATTCTGCGAGCTTTTTCCAACCGATCGGTGTTATTGTTGCGGAAACAGCCGAGTTGATATAGATAGAGCAACACTCCTACGAAAACTACCGTTAAGCATCTTGCCGGAGACGAGTATAGATATACAGGTCGGACTCGATTATATATGATTCGATTATATACAATTTTGGACTCGATTATATACAGCTTGGAAAAACAAAAATTTTCTAGCTTATTTCAAGAAGGAAAGGAGAGCCTTTCAGCGTTAAGGTGAAGTTTAAGTGGCTATTACATGTGCAGTGGGGTAAAAATCGGGATTTTTTAAGATATTGCTTGAATTTTCACCAGGAATTGTTTAGATCGATATTGCAGCCAAATAATGAAAGATAGAAGTTGGGCGTCAAAGAACGAATTGTAGAGCGGTTAAAGAACTTCAATTTAATTGTTGCAAAACAATGTAGTTCAATTTAAAATTTTAGGATAAAATTAATAATAACACATTAAAAATTATTAACTTTGAATTTTTCACTTCCAAAATGTTATTAACATCCACTAATTGAGTAATCCTGTACTAATTTTTCTCATCTTGCAAATGAAATCATCAAAATTGTCTTCCTTAGCGTACTTTTTAATGTAGAGCCAGTTTGAAGCAACAGAGTCCGAAACAAAAAAAAACTATCTCTTCTCTGTTCTATAACTCTGTCATTGTTGAAATTCGAAAATATGCGTAGGAGTATTTTTTTCATCAAATATAATCGTCTATCACCTCCTAAGACAATCTGGAAAAATTATTTTTTTTCGTGTGAGAAAGGTGTTTTCTGACTTAAAGGGGATGAATCAAAAATCAAATTCCTCTTTTATTTTCAAAAATCGAAAAATACATGTAAAAAAAACAAATAAAAAAAAAATTTGACTCGATTATATACAGTGAACAGAAATCAAAAACTGTATATAATCGAGTCCGCGCTGTACCACGGTCATCAGGATTCACACCCGACACAAGGTAAAGAAAATGTCCAACCAGTCACGGTTTTCTTGCTCCTCGACCACAATATTAGGAAACCTTATAGCCGGGCAGCGCCCGCCTCCGCAACTGTCGCAGGTTGTGCTTTAAGTGTTCCAACAGCGGTAATGGCAGTGGCAGTGCCCGAGGGTACATTTGATGAAGCAGCTGCTGATGGTGAAGTTTCCGCGCCCACTCCAATCGCAGGTGATGATGGCATTGGAGAGCTTGCACTGTTTGGTATCGTGGATTGACTAGATGATCCTTGATTGACAGGTGTTGGCGCTGGTCCGGGATCGCCCCATTCGAAGTTATCGAAGCTGGAGTGCTACCGGCTGATGGCATTGGCGAGAGGTATGGGTTCGACAAAGTATGTGCGAATATTGGATTTGGAGGGATGTTAGCTGCTGATAGATTTGGCGGAGGGCTCTACATTGGTGAAGCTGTCATTGCAAGTTTGCTGGGGCACTTGGAATCAATGTTGGTGGATTGGTCTGTCCATTAGATATCACATTGATTTGAGTTTGCTGACCTTCATAATGGCGGATCTAATATAATGCTATCTTTTCTTCCCGATGTGCGGAAATGCGAATAGTGCTGTTACATTTAAGAAAGAAACAAATGACAATCTTACATTTTTTTTTAGAATATCCTCCTCAGATGGACTCTCATTTGCAAATTTTGTTTTTGAATTGATCTTTTTGTACACAAATGCGATAGAGCGCACCAAATCTAAACAGTGCCCTTTAGGAATTTAGTAAATATCATTACCTCCAGAGATGCCAGCAGAAGGTCTTCGTCGAAAATATGAAATGTTGATGTGTATAAATACCTGCCAGCTACCTTTGTAATCGTGAGAATAGTAAAGTGATGTTTGAAAAACTGCAGGGAATTGAGTCAAGACATATAGAAAAGAAATACGATAGCCCTGTAGACTGCAACAGAATAGAGTCTCCGATAAAAATTTAATATCAGTAAAATTGCGAACTTGTCTGCAAATTTGGCATCCTTGCAATGATGATAAACAAATTTCGAAATAATTCGAAGACGGAACGGATTGATAAATGTGCTTAATCGAAGTCGAACGGGTTACAAAATGCATTATTTTGCCAATTTCAACCCGTTCGGGATCCGGAATAGAGGTGAATTCCTTAATATTTTCCTTCGTTGATCGTATTGTTGTGAACCTATTCACGTTGGAGAGCATATTCGAACATATTCGTTGGCCGAGGCATTTTGATGTAATGTAATACTTTACTATTTTTGAAAGCATAGGCAGCCGTGGCAGTGTTCCGAGCTCTGCAATACAATTTTCTTACCCAATGTTAAAGTTGCTTAAACTTACATTATACACCCATTAAACGTAAAAATAATAATTGTATTGATATCAATAAAATTTTATTCTATTGATTTTCATGACATGAAACGCTATGACTAAGGAATAACATTTTATTGAGTAGTTTTTATAGCTGTTTCGATGATGTTGTCTGGCATCAGTGTCGAAAAAATAACGAATTTCACCAAACAAACAAAACCATGGTCGAAGATTGGAAAATGAAAATTTAACTTTCAGAGCACTTGCTCGAGTTTTGATGGGAAGTGTGCGAAAACGATCATTTTCTTCACACTGTTTCGCAAAATTATAGATTTTCGGGCGAGTGATGAGGGAGGGACATGAACGAAATGAGCGCCATTGTGGCTAGCTCCCACTTTAACCTTAATATAGAGAAAACATATTGGAAACGGAAAAAGTAATTTTCTTTTATAATTTTTAGTTTGTGTTTAATTCAACCCAATGCGAATTTTAATTGGACTAACAACACCTACACTATACTATATGTAGAGCATATGGGAAATCACTTTTTCTAATATTTCTTCACTTCTACAATTTTTCTCGCCGCTTAACCAAACGACCCGTTCTCGAGCGGAAAAACAGCTTGATTTTTTATTTATGAAAATTGAAATAAATCGTTTCACATATCAAGTAATTTTCACCACAACACAAAATTTACGCTTACACTTGTGATCATTTTTTCACAATACACGATCGGCCATTGATATGAAATTACACGAAGCAACATTTCGGTGGGAGCAAAAGCGCCCCCTATGTATTTGCAATGTTTCTTCTTATTTTCCTTTGTTTACGGAGACTTTAAATCTAACGATTCAATCGTCTCCGATTTTCTTTTCTACTATTTTTATTATTCTAGTTTCAAATGTTCTATATTTTCCTGTAAAGTCCTGTTTCTTTCAAAAATTAAATTAAGTTATTCTCCTGAATGTCATCATTACTCAATATGTCCCTTAGGTTTTTTCCAATATTAATCCTAATTCTAGCATCCTTCGTATGTTGACAATCCAGTAGTAAGTGACTTACAGAGATGGGAGCCTCGTTGCAAGAGCATTGAGGTTTTTCTTTATTTCTTTGAAAAAGATATGTATGAGTGACCTTTGTATGGCCGATTCGAAGACGGGTGAGAAGCCGTCTTTCCTTACTGTTGTTTCTGTCATGCCATGGAAGAGTGGTATTTTTAATTTTTTGAAGAAAAGTTGGTCTGTTGTTTCTCCAGGCTATGTTCCAACTTTGGTGGATCTGCTGTTTTACCCAAAGTTTCGCATCGGAGCGAGGAATGGGTACATTAGGGGGTTCTTGAATTCTGCCCCTACCGGCTAATTTGTCGGCGACAATATTTCCAGGAATTCCGGTATCACCGGGAATCCAACAGAAGGTAATATTTTTATCTGAGGCAGCTTCTTCTATTGCAATGATCCATGGGTGAAGGTTTTTACCTTTTCGAAGAGCCCGGAGACAGCTCGCGGGATCATAAAACAGAACAATAGGAAGAGAATCATGTGTGCACTCTTGGGTAGCGATTAGAAGCGAAAATGCTTCTGCGCTAAAAATAGTGCATTGTGGAGGAAGCGAGAAACTACCAGTCTATCGGTTTTCAAAAATACCGCAACCGACACCATCAGTGCTTAGTGTACTTGATGTTCAAACTGGAATTTTGTTACTACGAGGTGATTGAAACAGGCCTTCACTTTTGATGGGAGATCTTCTGCACGAACTTCCTTGAGTAAATCAAGGTTAACATTCGGCGGTTTTACATTCCAATTCCTTTCCATGACCGTCAAATGTACACATATATCGGGAAGATTCTAATTCGTGTGTTCTTTGAATTGGTCCTTTGCCCGAGATATTAATGTAACATCATGGTCACGGTCAGGAATTGAAAGGTAACGAATAGCTCTATTTGTTACAATCTTCGTAACGAGTCGATCAAATGGTAGTTGCCCACTCTCTGCCATAACAGCGAGGGTAGGACTTGTAACGAAGGCACCAATGGCTACCTTTATTGCCTTGTTATATACCGGTTCGATCGTTTTTAGTGGTTTTTCACCACCTCGGCTGAAGATGCTTACTCCATAGAGAATTTTTGGTATTAACCAAGCATTTATTATCCGTAAAAGAGATTTCCTATGTCCCATGGCTAGATTGCCAGAAATCGCCTTCAATAGATTCAATCTATTGCGGGCATCTTTTTTGACCATCTGAGCATGTGGTTTAAAAATCAGTCTCTTATCAAAAGTTACTCCAAGTATTTTGAGAGTTTTTACTGAGGGAATTTGGGTTTCGAAAATTTTAGGGTTGGAAACTTTGAAGTGAGCTTTGGGATTACATATATGCAGAAGTTTTGATTTTTCGGGGATATATCGAAACCAGCCCCGTTTTGAACAGAATCAATCGCTTTCTGAAGTCTTTTGACGTAGGACTACGTCTTACATTTCTATACCGGGGTGTAAAATCAAAGTTTCGAAAACGAAAGCGTTACGCCGGAGACCGAGATTTTGAGCGTTAATAGCTCCTAAACAACTGAACGAAATGGTATGATAAACACTTCATTCGATAGATAAAATGTCTACGCGTTCTATACTTGTTACTTTCTGATCCAAAAAGACGGGTGGGTAATGTCGGGGACATAACCGGAGTGACGTAGGACTATACAAAAGGGACAGCTTTTGTTAAATATATATTTTAAATATATTGTTTTATTTTCTTCTCCTACGTGAATACCTACCTATCTACCTTAAAAATGGATTAGTTTACTGTTTACTCTTCATGAATATGTTGATGTTTCTGAAAAGAACCTTTGGTGTTGTGTTTTTGTTATCACTCGATATTCCCATCTTGTTCGGTTAAACCTTCCTGTTTAGCTATTGCGTTTGCCACTCGCCACAGCTTTCACAGTTGGAAAATTTCTTCCCATCCAGCTTGTGACATATTTTACAGTAAATTACATTCAATGGCACGTCGCATTACCACCACTCAGTATCGGATTGGAGGTAATTTTAACCTGTAATTGAACATTTGCGATGACAGTGGTACAGTGTCGACCTTCAATGTGGGGTCATAATTTGGACCCCGAACTCTATGTTTACAAAAATGTCCAACTAAATATGTCGCATTACTGGTCCGTCCAATTAGCTAAATGTCGAGATAAGTGTAAATTACTGTACTTTCAATCTAGAAGCAATTTAAGAATTGGTGAAAATCAATAAGCTCAGAACAACTGCCAAATTCACATACTCATCATATCCTGGTAAACAAATTATAAAAAAATCAATTTGTGTTTTATTATTATTTTGGATATTGTTTTAGAAAGCATTGAACTGTATTTCCTAAACTCTTTTTTGGAAGGTTTAATGGCCCTGAAAAGCGCCTTGTTTTATGGAATGGTTCCAATTTAGAAAACTTAGTACTCGTGGTTTTGAAAAAAACCATTTCGAACGCCCTCGATGCCGCCTTGTTCTAGATTTGCCACCAAAGCAGTGTGTATAAAGGACAAACTTTTTTCTTCTGCTACCTGATGCCGTTTTGCGATTGCGTTTGCCACTCGCCACTCGCTGCAACTGCCTGTTGTCTTGATGTCCACAGAACCGAATGTGTTCTGTTCCGAATGCGGGTTTTCTTATCGTCGCGAGCAGCTTTACCAGCTAACTCGATCACTTCGGCGGCCGAAACTATATAACGCCGGCTAGGTGGACTGGTGCACTGGTACTAACGCGCTCGGCCTAGCTACCCTTGCGGGGAACTCCAGATCAACACGGTTCGAGCGGGATTTTGCCTTTCCCTTCACTTTTCCTCCTTTACCATGTCCAGACATGGCTGCTTGGGTTGGTTTGTTGATGTGTTGTGATGCGAACCGATGTGGTGTACGGTTTGAATGAGAATGATCGTTACGGCAGCGGAGCGGGGATTTTTAAGCTGACTGGCAGGCTCGAGAATTACGCATGTGTGAGACTGCGACCAATGTTTCGTTCATTGTTTTCTTTTTTCTTTCCAATCGTGCTTTATTCTATTTCGCTGCTGCTCTGGTTGCCCGTTTTTGTCGGTATGATTTGAGGAGCACAAAATGGACCAATCAAAAATGGGCACATAGTGCATTTTGACAATGCTTGATATTTCACAATAATTCAATTATTTATCTCAAGAAAAATGAAATGTTATTCGTTATGATAGATGCGTAGATATATTTCCTATCAATTGATGCAAAAACCTTTGCGATCTATTGAGAAATGCTCGAGTTATAAGCGTTCCAAATCTTGCATTTTTTCCTACTTGTTCAGTGCCTAGATTTCCATTTCACCCCCTATATCTTCCGGTTAGACGTAGTCCTACGTCAAAACTTGTTTCAATAGTCTTAAAATTGCTTTCAAAACAGGCTATTGAAATCACCAATCGGTATATAAGTGAGCGCCGCTCGGAAATCCACTTAGTTCTAATTGAACAGCGATTGGAGCATGTTGTCGCTGTTGTGGTGAAGCTCTTCGTTTATCATGAAAGCGCGAATGAACGGTGTCTCTAAGAGCCTGTTTGTGCACCTTAGGCCAGAAGGGAATCCATCAGGAGGAGAGTGATGCCACAAACTGTTCCCCGGGAAGATCTCGAAGCAGCCGCTACAAACACACACACATACACGCACGGAATTCTTTCCGTTTGGATGCCATTCAGCATCGAGAAAGATCCGGAAAATAATCTGCCAGTTCCTCTGGGAATTTAAAAATACATTCATGTGAAAGAGTTTATTTGAATGTTTTCTATCCATGTAACACTGTGACCAAATATGTTTCAATCAAGTGCTATTAACAGATGGTTATCGAGATAGCATTAACCACTGGTGGGCTTCCAGTATCGAGGAAAATGTGGAAATATCTAATCGTTACTGAAAATAATCTGCCAATTCCTCTGGGAATTTAAAAATACATTCATGTGAAAGAGTTTATTTGAATGTTTTCTATCCATGTAACACTGTGACCAAATACATTTGGTTTTGTGATTTTTCAATCAATCGCAATTAACAGAATAGCTTCTGAAGATTATTCTTCCCCATCAGTAGAATATTTCCGTATCCAATATTGTATGCGCCCGCAATCGATTATTGCTCAGTCGCCGAAAGTTCCGAGCTCAGAGAGTTCATTCATCTCTAGTTT
>NW_026599702.1:15000-20000 GCF_029784135.1 Toxorhynchites rutilus septentrionalis
GGTCAAGTTACTGTCGGTAGGGTCGAACGTCTATCGAATCCAGTGAGTCGGATGGCCATCCATCGGAAGGGGGTAACCCCGACGGGTGAGCGTCATACGATTCCGGTGAGCTTCGCATGTCGAACCACCCCCCTGGTGGTGGTAAGATGTGCGTACTCCAGTGTGTGGTGTCGGGTCGTGCGTTGTGAGCGTCGAAGGGGCATAAGGCGATTGTCGCTCTCTCGTGTGCCATGCGAACCCTGTGCAGTACGGTGTGTCGAACATTGAAATACCTCCCATGTAAGACGCATCGCACCAGTGCAGGTAGTAGCACCACACGGGTAGTGACCGCTCTCTTGCTCCGAGTTTTTTTTCTCCCTGTTATGCCTCCTCCGCGCTAGGCGCTAGGCTGTGGTAGGTACGCGGTAGGGGAAAAAAAGCATACGCTCGCTCGCTCGCTCGCTCGGGTCTCGGGTGGGTCGTGTTTACATCAAAGTGGTACCGCTACCTCGTTATGAGCGAGTGTGGACATGTGTACAATACCCCCTCTCATGCGCTTCCAACGCGCGTGCTAGTAATTGTGTATGGGAATCTTTTGGCTAGTGTATGGCTCTGTCGGGTATGCGAACGAGGAACAAATTTACCGAGGATGAACGTGTTGTGGTGATGTTGTGCGAAGTATTACACTACCCCTATCGTGAATGCGTTTGCACGGCCGGTGTGCCGTGCATCCAAACTCTCGATGATGATGGTGAATTCTGGTTGATCCTACCAGTAATATACGCTTGTCTCAAAGGTTAAGCCATGCATGTCTAAGTACAAACAGATTTAATGTGAAACCGCATAAGGCTCAGTATAACAGCTATAATTTACAAGATCATACAACTAGTTACTTGGATAACTGTGGAAAATCTAGAGCTAATACATGCAAAATGCAGGGACCTCGCGGAACCTGTGCAATTATTAGGCAAACCAATCGTCCCCCTTCGCAGGGCCGTGACGCTTGAGTTGAAATCTGGATAATTCCGCTGATCGTACGGTCTCGCACCGACGACGGATCTTTCAAATATCTGCCCTATCAACTATTGATGGTAGTATAGAGGACTACCATGGTTGCAACGGGTAACGGGGAATCAGGGTTCGATTCCGGAGAGGGAGCCTGAGAAATGGCTACCACATCCAAGGAAGGCAGCAGGCGCGTAAATTACCCAATCCCGGCACGGGGAGGTAGTGACGAGAAATAACAATATAAGACTCTTTAATGATGTCTTATAATTGGAATGAGTTGAGCATAAATCCTTCAACAAGGATCCAGTGGAGGGCAAGTCTGGTGCCAGCAGCCGCGGTAATTCCAGCTCCACTAGCGTATATTAAAATTGTTGCGGTTAAAACGTTCGAAGTTCATTCTTGTCCAGCACGGGTGCTACTCCTAATGATGGCAGTAGGTCACTGGTATTGCTGCGACTATAAGACTGGGTGCACATACACGGTGGCACTTTGTGCCCTTTATCGGGTGCGGTGTTTCCACCTGCCCAGCTGCGATTACCTTGAACAAATTAGAGTGCTCTAAGCAGGCTACACAACGGCCGAGAATAATCTTGCATGGAATAATGGAATATGACCTCGGTCCTAATGGCTGGTAAAGCCAGGGTACAGCGCAATCCAGTGCCAATTATTGGCCCTTCAGCTTCCGCCCTGGAACTCCTATCCTTACCTCCCCGAGGTACCGGCTGGGGTATGAGCAACCTTAGGAAAGATCGGGTAACCAACCCCGGTGGGACCTTTGGTCGTACGCAGACAAGGAAGGGGGAAAACGGGCCCCAAAAGTTAAGGTGTGATGCGACCCGTGCCGAGAGCTGAGTGGTGGAAGGGGCGATATAAATGAGAAGCCGTTAACGGAGCCTGTGGGGCACCGGGGCGCACCCCACAGTATGCAGCCCTTACCGTGTTACAGCAGGGCACTGACGCGGAGGACCCCACCTTTCCCTAGCGACTCGTGGGAATCACATGGAGAATAATAAACAAAACCAACCAAAACAAAAAACTGTATCGACGATGAGCGGAGTAGGAGGTAAAACTTACCTCAGCCTTACGGCAGAAAAAACCGATGGAAAGATAACAAGAAACCCCTTCTTGATATCAAAAACGCTATCCAAACTAACGAAAGACATCATAGAAATAAAGTACATAAAAAGAGACACAAGCTTTCTGATTGTTCTAGAGAACAACAGAAACGCGGAAAAGCTACTAATGCTTAAAAGCTTAGTAAACGGAGAAAAGATAAAAGTAGAATACCACAAGAACCTGAACATTTCAAAATGTGTGGTCTACAGCGAAGAAATGATGGAAATGGAAACGAAAGAGATACAAGTTGAGCTAGCAGACCAAGGTGTGCTAAACGTACACAGAATCACTAGGAAAAACGAAAAGAGAGAAACGGTTAACACGCCTCTTCTTATCATTACGATCAATAGATCAGAGCCTCCGGAACATCTGAAATGTGGTCTACTAAGACTTAAAACTAGACACTATTTCCCGAAACCAATGCAATGCTTTAAATGCTACAAATATGGGCATACACAGAAGAAATGCCAAAGAGAAGAAGCAAGGTGCAAAAAATGCTCGAAAGACCATATAAACGCATCTTGTGAAGAACCACCATATTGCATCAATTGTAAAGGGAATCATGGGCCTGGCGACAGAAACTGCCCATTTTACAAACGAGAGAACGATATACTAAAAATTAAAGTATCAAGAAACATACCATATGGGGAAGCAAAAAGAACGTACGTAAACACACAAAGACAAACAAAAAGTTACGCTGATGTAGCCAAAAGCCAAGTTCAGCAAAGATTGGTGGTAAACAATGAGGTCATAAACGAGAATAACGCTCTTAAGGCCCAGATCCAAGAACTGAAGCAACAGATAGAAGAATTGAAATCAATCATTACAGAGATGCAGAAGAACAACATGATAAACAAAATTGTTCAAAACGAAGCCGATCTGATAAAACCTTCAACCAGCCATAGCGCTCATGAGGGCATGAGAACGAGCGAACCTAATAACAAGGTGAACAAAAAACAAAAAAAGAGGAAAGAGAAAAGATCCTCTGACTCCTCGCCTCCGTCAAGGAAAAATAAGAAAAGCGGAAACTTTTCCGATTCCGAAATGTCACAAAGTGACACAACGGAGCTATAGTGAAATTTTTAATATTCCATAATGAGCTATCACAAATTCACAAACGAAACACTAATATTACAATGGAACATCTTTGGCTTCCGAGGCAGACTACACGAGCTACAGCTACTAGTAAACGAACACTATCCATCCATCATTGCACTCCAAGAAACAATGGTACCCAAAATACCGCAAAATGTACTAGGTGGTCAATATGACTGGAAAATATACAATGATCACAGTCACCCAAACAAAAACGGGGTTGCATTGGGAGTACTCCACGACGCACCTCATAAGTGGATAGATGTAAGTGGGATCGATAAGGTGCAAGTCGTAGCAGTAACTATACACCTCCCACTAAAACTTACGATCGCAAACATATACATATCGCCACACTATACAAACATCGAATATGAAAGGGCCATAATTGCAGAAATAACACACATTGCGAGACAACTCCCACAACCGTACATACTAGTGGGCGATTTCAATGCCCACAACGAAAATTGGGGATCATACAAAAACGATACAAGAGGCAATCTCCTCCTTGAGGAGACAGATAAACATCGATGGAAAATACTAAACGAAGGTAATCCGACTAGGATGCACCCAACCTCTGGTAAACCATCGGCAATAGACCTGATGATAGCCTCGCATAATTTGCCCAACAGCTATTTATGGAGAACTGACGAAGACACAAGAGGAAGCGACCACTTCCCTATTTTACTACAAAAACATGGCCAAACAATAGTACTTCCCACAAGAAGGAAAAGATGGGTAACAGAAGCAGCTAACTGGAACAAATATGAGAGTGAAATCGAACGTGCCTTAACAGGTATAGAAAGTATAGACCCCATGGGACTAACAGATATCATAACAACTGCGGCTAGCAAAAGCATGAGGAAAACAACTGGCTACAAGCCAAAGAGAGAGGTCCCATGGTGGACCAGCGAAGTACACCAAGCCATAAAAAGCCGTAAAAAGGCACTCAGGAAGTTGAAGAACTCCAACCCTTCCTCACCTGAATACCAGGAAAACGCGAAAAAGTTCAGAATAGAGAGAGCAAAAGCAAGAACCATAATAAAGGCGGCAAGAAAAAAGAGCTGGGAGGAATACCTAGCAGGGATCTCCCCAAACACAAGCAGCTCCAGCATGTGGGCTAAAGTTAGAGCATGTAAAGGAGAATACAAATGTGAGAGAATAATAATGAATATTGACCAAAAAATAACAGATGACAATAACATCATAACAGAAGAACTTGCCAAGCACTTCACTAAAGTATCGTCAGATGAGGTCTACGAGACCTCCTTCAGAAACTTCAAAGAGAACGAGGAGAAAACAGTGGATATAAAAATAAGTGAAAATAATGAAATTTACAACAGAAGCTTCGACATGAAAGAACTCCTATGGGCACTGAACAGTGCCACAGGAAAATCTCCAGGTGAAGATAATATAACCTATCCACTACTACAAAATCTTCCAATTAAGGGTAAAGCTATACTACTAAAAACACTTAACGAAGTATGGCATACCGGCAAAATACCAAGAAAATGGAAAGAAGGTATTATCATACCCATTCCCAAAGTAGGTAGCAACACCATGAAACCAGATGGATATAGACCTATAACTCTCCTTAGTTGTGTGGGAAAAACATTAGAAAGAATGGTCAACAGAAGACTCATTGATGAGCTAGAGTACAGAAACCTGTTAGACGAAAGACAACATGCTTTTAGAAGAGGCAAAAGTACAACCACCTACCTAGCACACGTCGAGAGTATAATTAATACAGCCACAAGGCAAAATGCCCACCTGGACATGGTCTCGCTGGACCTGTCCAAAGCTTT
>NW_026599703.1:0-27217 GCF_029784135.1 Toxorhynchites rutilus septentrionalis
TTGAAAAATTTTATTAGTTAAAATATTTTTATATTTAGGGGGTGTAAAAATTTTTGACACTTGGAAAGAATTGAGCTAAGTTGTTTTTATTAGTTTAATTTGTTTGTTTGATTATGATGAATGTATTATTAAATTAATTATTTTTTTTTATAAATTAATTGAAAAATTTTATTAGTTAAAATATTTTTATATTTAGGGGGTGTAAAAATTTTTGACACTTGGAAAGAATTGAGCTAAGTTGTTTTTATTAGTTTAATTTGTTTGTTTGATTATGATGAATGTATTATTAAATTAATTATTTTTTTTTATAAATTAATTGAAAAATTTTATTAGTTAAAATATTTTTATATTTAGGGGGTGTAAAAATTTTTGACACTTGGAAAGAATTGAGCTAAGTTGTTTTTATTAGTTTAATTTGTTTGTTTGATTATGATGAATGTATTATTAAATTAATTATTTTTTTTTATAAATTAATTGAAAAATTTTATTAGTTAAAATATTTTTATATTTAGGGGGTGTAAAAATTTTTGACACTTGGAAAGAATTGAGCTAAGTTGTTTTTATTAGTTTAATTTGTTTGTTTGATTATGATGAATGTATTATTAAATTAATTATTTTTTTTTATAAATGACTTATTTGAATATTTTAAATATAATATATAAATAATTTTATTATGGTTAAATTTTTTACTATTATTTTATTTTACATGTAAATTTTTGTGTGAAATTATTTAATTTTTAAAAAATTAATTAGTTTTATTTATTCTCAGTAATTAATATTAAAGGAAAAAAGAAATTTTGTATTAGTAATAATTTTTAATATTGGTAAAATTTGTGCCAGCTACCGCGGTTATACAAATAATATAAGTAAAAATTTTTAATATTAGTTAAATTGTTTATTTATAATATAAAAATTAATTTATTAGGTGAAATTATTAAATTATTATTATTATTATTTGAAAAATAAATTTAAGCTGTAAACTTTTTGTAATAAACTAGGATTAGATACCCTATTATTAAAAATAAATAATAAAATATTAAAGTAGTATTAGTTATATTCTTGAAATTTAAAAAATTTGGCGGTAATTTAGTCTATTCAGAGGAATCTGTCCTGTAATTGATAATCCACATTGAACCTTACTTAAATTAATTTAATTTGTATATCGTCGTCATCAGAATATATTATAAGATAAAATTTTCATAATTTAAAATTAATAAAAAATGTCAGATCAAGGTGCAGTTTATATTTAAGTAGAGATGGATTACAATAAATTTATTTATATGGATAAAATTTTGAAATTAAATTTTTGAAAGTGGATTTGATAGTATTATAAAAAAGATTATTTATAAGATTTTAGCTCTAAATTATGTACATATCGCCCATCGTTCTTATTATTAAAATAAGATAAGTTGTAACATAGTAGATGTACTGGAAAGTGTATCTAGAAAGTCAATTTAAAGCTTAATTAGTAAAGTATTTCATTTACATTGAAAAGAAATTTGTGCAATTCAATTTAAATTGAATAAATTTTATTTATTAATTTTATTTATTTTTTATATTATTTAATAAAAATAATTTTATAATTTAAAGTTTTAGTATTATTTAAATAAATAATAATTTTTATTATAGTTTATTAGTATTGTAAAAGAAGATTGAAATAAATTGAAAAATTTTTATTTTAAAAGAAAATTTAATTTATTGTACCTTGTGTATCAGGGTTTATTAATTAATTAATTATTATATTAATTTTTCTCGAATTTTAAAGATTTAAATTTATAAAAAAGTTAATGTGGAATAATTATTTTTAATATAAATTTAGAAATGAAATGTTAATCGTTTTAAAATATATCTAGTTTTTTAAGAAATAAATTTAATTTAGATTTATTAATTAAATATTTAATTAGTTAATTATTTAATTTAATAAAATTAATATTTTAAGGGATTAGCTTTAAAATAAAATTTTAAATTTTAATTAAGTAAATAAATAAATATAGGCTTAAAAATAGTCATTATTAGTAAGTATGTTATAATTTATTTTATAATTATATTATTTATTTTAAAATTAAGTTATTTATTAAAATATAAATTTTAATAAAGAAAGTTTATTAATTATGATAAAATTAGTATATAAATTTATATAAATTATTTATAAATGAGAGGTTTATATAAGGAATTCGGCAATAAATATATATTTACCTGTTTATCAAAAACATGTCTTTTTGAAATTAATTTAAAGTCTAACCTGCCCACTGAATATTATTAAAGGGCCGCAGTATTTTGACTGTGCGAAGGTAGCATAATCAATAGTCTTTTAATTGGAGGCTTGTATGAATGGTTGGATAAGATATATACTGTCTTATATAAATTTTTTTAGAATTTTATTTTTTAATTAAAAAGTTAAGATAAAATTAAAAGACGAGAAGACCCTATAGATCTTTATTTTTATATTTTATAATTTTTTAAGGATTATTTTAATTATAATTTTATTAAAAATTTTACTGGGGTGGTATAAAAATTTAATTAACTTTTAATTGTATTATACATTAATATATGAATAATTGATCCAATAATATTGATTAAAAATTTAAGTTACCTTAGGGATAACAGCGTAATTTTTTTTTAGAGTTCATATCGATAAAAAAGATTGCGACCTCGATGTTGGATTAAGAGTTATTTTTAGGTGTAGAAGTTTAAAGTTTAGGTCTGTTCGACCTTTGAATTCTTACATGATCTGAGTTCAAACCGGGTGTAAGCCAGGTTGGTTTCTATCTTTAATTAATAATTATATTATAGTACGAAAGGACCTAATATAAAAAATATAAATTTTATTAAAATGATTGATAATAATATTTAATTACTATTTTGGCAGATTAGTGTAATAAATTTAGAATTTATTTAAATAATATTTTATTATTATAAATAGTATTGTATTTTAATGATTATGTATTGGGGTTAGTAGGTAGTTTATTATTAATTATTTGTGTTTTAGTTAGAGTTGCTTTTTTAACATTATTAGAACGAAAAGTTTTAGGATATATTCAAATTCGAAAAGGTCCTAATAAAGTTGGATTTGTTGGGTTATTACAACCTTTTAGAGATGCAGTTAAGTTATTTACTAAAGAACAAACATATCCTTTATTATCTAATTATTTAGTTTATTATTTTTCTCCAATTTTTTCTTTATTTTTATCTTTATTAATTTGGTTATGTATTCCTTATTTAATTAAATTATATTCTTTTAATTTAGGAGTATTATTTTTTTTTTGTATTACTAGATTAAGAGTTTATACTGTTATAATTGCTGGGTGATCTTCTAATTCTAATTATGCTTTATTAGGGGGTTTACGGGCTGTTGCTCAAACTATTTCTTATGAAGTAAGTTTGGCTTTAATTTTATTAAGATTTATTTTTTTAGTGGGGGGTTATAATTTTTTAAATTTTTATTTTTTTCAAAAATATATTTGATTTATTGTTTTTTGTTATCCTTTAAGATTAGTTTGATTTGCTTCTTGTTTAGCTGAAACTAATCGAACTCCATTTGATTTTGCAGAAGGAGAATCAGAATTAGTCTCTGGGTTTAATGTTGAATATAGAAGAGGTAGATTTGCTTTAATTTTTTTAGCAGAATATGCAAGAATTTTATTTATAAGTATATTATTTGTAGTAATTTTTTTAGGTAGAGATATTTATAGATTTTTTTTTTTTTTTAAAATTAGTTTTTATTTCTTATATATTTATTTGGGTTCGAGGGACTTTACCTCGATTTCGTTATGATAAATTAATATATTTAGCATGAAAAAGATTTTTACCTTTATCTTTAAATTATTTATTTTTTTTTATTGGAGTAAAAATTTTTTTTTTTTCTTTATAATGAATGATTTTTAGTATAAAATTAATAGAAGAGTTTACTTCTTTCTTATGTTTTCAAAACATATGCTGTAAAAGCTTATTAATTAATTTAAAAGGTTATCTCAGTATTTTGATAAAAGGGGATTAATAATAAAATATAAAAAAATATAAAATTGTTAAAATTTGTCCTGTTATAATATAAGGATTTCTACGGGTCGTGCTCCAATTCAAGTTAATAGGCATGTAATAGATGTTATTCTTCAAAATAAAATTTGGTTAAGAGGATAAAATTGAAGTCCTTGAAATTTACTTATATGAGTAAAAGGTAAAATTATTAAAATGGCAATTGATATAACTAAAGCAATTACTCCTCCTAATTTATTAGGAATTGATCGTAAAATTGCATAAGCAAATAAAAAATATCATTCAGGTTGAATATGAACAGGAGTTACTAATGGATTAGCTGGAATAAAATTTTCTGGGTCTATTAATAAATAATTAAATTTTCAAATAAAAGTGATTAAAATTCAAATAAAGATAATAAATCCTGCTATATCTTTATAAATAAAATATGGGTGAAATGGAATTTTATCAATATTTCTATTTAATCCTAATGGATTATTTGATCCTGTTTGATGTAAAAATAAAAGGTGAATTATTGTTAAAGCTAAAATAATAAAAGGTAAAATAAAATGAAAAGTAAAGAATCGAGTTAAAGTTGCGTTATCAATTGCGAATCCTCCTCAAATTCATTGAACTAAATCATTTCCTAAATAAGGAATAGCCGATAAAAGATTTGTAATAACAGTTGCTCCTCAAAAGATATTTGTCCTCAAGGTAAAACATATCCTAAAAATCCAGTTGCTATTGTTATAAATAATATAATTACTCCTACTATTCATGTAGGAATATAAAGAAATGAATTATAATAAATACCTCGTCCTACATGGGTAAATAAACATGCAAAAAAAAATGAAGCTCCGTTTGCGTGACAAATTCGGAGTAGTCATCCATTATTAACATCTCGATAAATATGATTTACACTATTAAAAGCAGTTTCAATATCTGCTGTATAATGTATAGCTAAAAAAAGACCTGTTAAAATTTGAATTATTAAACAAAGTCCTAAAAGAGATCCGAAATTTCATCAAATTGAAATATTAGAGGGGGCAGGTAAATCAATTAGTGCATTATTTATAATTTTAAATAAAGGGTGGGTATTTCGAATTGGTTTATTCATTAATTTCATAAATAATTTTGTTAATTAAGATAATGGGCGTAAAGGTCCATAATTTTTTATAGAGATTTTTACTGTAACTAATAATGTTAAAAACAAATAATTAATTAAAAGTAAAGTAATTAAATTTGTAGGAAAATTATATATTTTATTTAAAGATAAAATATTTTCTATATATAAAGATTTAAAATTTGATAATAAATTTATTTCGTAATTATTAATAAATGTTTCAATTATTATTTTATCTATAAAAAAAAAAATTATTAAAAAGATAATTAGTATAAAATATAGAATAATTGATAATTTTATTGAAAAAGAGAATATTTCATTTGATGAAAGAGAGGTTACATAAATAAATAGAACTAATATTCCCCCTATAAAAATTAAAAATAAAATATAAGCATATCAAAATGTTTGGATATAAATTCCTGAAATTATACAAATTAAAAATGTTTGAATTAAAAGAATTAATCCTATAGCTAAAGGGTGATTAATTTGTGTGAAAATTAATCTAATTATAAGAGATGAGAAAATAAAAGTTATAAAAATATCAAGAAATAGTTTATAAAAAATATTAATTTTGGGAATTAATGAAAAAGAATTTTCTTTTTTCTTGATGTTTTAAAAAAAAATTTTTTATTTTTAGTTTACAAGACTAAGGTTTTGATTAAACTATTAAAACTAAATTAATGGTAAATTTATTTTTATTATTTATTATAGTAATATTTATAATTGGATGTTTAGTATTTATTTCTAGACGAAAGCATTTATTATGTATGTTATTGTCATTAGAATTTATGGTTTTAATATTATTTATAATATTATTTTTTTTTTTAAATTATATAGAAAATGAAAAGTATTTTAGAATATTTTTTTTAACTTTTTGTGTTTGTGAGGGAGTATTAGGGTTATCTATTTTAGTTTCTATAGTTCGAACTCATGGTAATGATTATTTTCAAAGATTTTCAATTTTACAATGTTAAAATTTATTTTTTTTATTATTTGTTTATTATTATTATATAAAAAAAATTATTGAATGGTTCAATGTTTACTATTTTTAGGGAGATTTATATTTATATTAAAAATTGTAATAATAAATTATTTTTGTGATATTTCTTATTATTTTGGATTAGATTTAATTTCTTATGGTTTAATTATGTTGAGATTTTGGATTTGTGCTTTAATATTAATAGCTAGAGAAATAATTTATCGTGTTTTTAATTATAGAAAATTATTTATTTTTATAATTTTATTGTTATTATTGATATTAGTATTTACTTTTAGTTCATTAAGAATATTTATATTTTATTTATTTTTTGAGAGAAGATTAATTCCTACATTATTTTTGATTTTAGGATGAGGTTATCAGCCAGAGCGTTTACAAGCAGGAATTTATTTATTATTTTATACTTTATTAGCTTCTTTACCTTTATTAATTGGAATTTTTTTTATTAAAAATGATTTAAATATTATAAATTTGATTATATTAAATTATTTAAAATATTATAATTTAAAATTTTTATATTTATGTATAATTTTTGCTTTTTTGGTAAAAATACCAATATTTTTAGTTCATTTATGATTACCAAAAGCTCATGTTGAAGCTCCTATTTCTGGTTCTATAATTTTAGCTGGTGTTTTATTAAAATTAGGAGGTTATGGATTATTACGTGTTTTTTCATTTTTACAAATTTTAGGTATAAAATTTAATTATTGATGAATTAGAATTAGTTTAATAGGAGGTGTGTTAGTAAGATTAATTTGTTTACGACAAATGGATTTAAAGGCATTAATTGCTTATTCTTCTGTAGCTCATATAGGGATTGTTTTAAGAGGTTTAATAACTATAACTTATTGAGGATTAAGAGGATCATATACTTTAATAATTGCTCATGGTTTATGTTCTTCTGGATTATTTTGTTTAGCAAATATTTCTTATGAACGAATAAATAGACGAAGTTTATTAATTAACAAGGGGATATTAAATTTTATACCTAGAATAGCTTTATGATGATTTTTATTATGTGCTGGGAATATAGCGGCTCCTCCAACATTAAATTTATTAGGGGAAATTAGTTTAATAAATAGAATTGTAAGATGATCTTGATTAACTATAATTGGTTTAAGATTATTATCTTTTTTTAGAGCGGCTTATACCCTTTATTTATTTTCATATAGTCAACATGGTAAAATTTATTCTGGGGTTAATTTTTTTTCTTTTGGGACAAGTCGAGAGTATTTATTATTAATATTACATTGATTACCTTTAAATTTTTTAATTTTAAAAAGTGATATTTGTATATTATGAATTTAATTTAAATAGTTTAAAAAAAATATTGATTTGTGGTGTCAATGATATGAATTTTCATTTTAAATCGTGAATTCTTTAATTAATTATTGTAAGGTTAGATTTTATTTTTTAATTTTTATTAGATTTAATTTTTTTATATTTAGTTTAAATTTTTTATTGAATGATTTAATTTATTTTATTGAATGAGAAATTATTTCTTTATATTCAACTTCAATTGTTATGACTTTTTTATTGGATTGAATAAGATTGATATTTATATCTTTTGTATTATTAATTTCTTCTTTAGTAATTTTATATAGAGATGATTATATATCTAGAGATTTTAATAAAAATCGATTTATTTTATTAGTTTTAATATTTGTTATATCAATGATAATACTAATTATTAGTCCTAATTTAATTAGAATTTTATTAGGATGAGATGGATTAGGATTAGTTTCTTATTGTTTAGTAATTTATTTTCAAAATGTAAAATCTTATAATGCTGGAATGTTAACAGCTTTATCAAATCGAATTGGTGATGTAGCTTTATTATTAGCTATTGCTTGGATATTAAATTATGGAAGTTGGAATTATATTTTTTATTTAGAAATTAATAAGGAAAATTTTGAAATATTAATAATTGGAAGATTGGTGATATTAGCAGCTATAACTAAAAGAGCTCAAATTCCTTTTTCTTCTTGATTACCTGCTGCTATAGCAGCCCCTACCCCTGTTTCTGCTTTAGTTCATTCTTCAACTTTAGTAACTGCAGGGGTTTATTTATTGATTCGTTTTAATATTTTATTAGTAGATTCATTATTTGGTCAAATTTTATTATTAATTTCAGGATTAACAATATTTATAGCTGGATTAGGGGCTAATTTTGAGTATGATTTAAAAAAAATTATTGCTTTATCTACTTTAAGACAATTAGGATTAATAATAAGAATTTTATCTATTGGAGAATTTAAATTAGCATTTTTTCATCTTTTAACTCATGCTTTATTTAAGGCATTATTATTTATATGTGCAGGAGTAATTATTCATAATATAAAAAATATACAAGATATTCGTTATATAGGAGGGTTGTTTATAAGAATACCTTTAGTTTGTAGATGTTTTAATATTGCTAATTTAGCTTTGTGTGGAATGCCTTTTTTAGCTGGATTTTATTCAAAGGATTTAATCTTAGAAGTTGTTATACTTTCTTATATAAATTTTTTTTCTTTTTTTCTTTTTTTTTTTTCAACTGGGTTAACGGTTTGTTATTCTTTTCGATTAGTTTATTATTCTATAACAGGGGATTTTAAAAATATAGTTTTAAATATATTAAATGATAAGAGATGAATTATAAATTTTAGAATTTTTTTTTTAATAATTATAGCTATTATTGGGGGAAGTTTTCTTAGATGATTAATATTTTTTAATCCAGAGATAGTTAATTTACCTAAAATGATAAAATTTTTAACATTAATGGTTTGTGTTTTAGGGGGTTTGATAGGTTATTTATTAAATTATGAAAATTTATTTAGTAATAATAAATCTTTTATATTTTATAAATTTAGAAGATTTGTTGGGATAATATGATTTATGCCTTATATTTCGACTTTAATTATTATTAAATTGCCATTAAAAATAGGATTATTTTCATATAAAAGATTTGATCAAGGTTGAAGAGAATATTTTGGTGGACATATATTATATTATCAAATAAAAAAGTATTCTTTATATATTCAAGAGTTTCAAAATAATAATTTGAAAATTTATTTAATAAGATATTTTATTTGAATTGTAATTTTATTATTAATAATATTTTTAAATTAATTTAAATAGCTTATATTTAGAGCGTAACATTGAAGTTGTTGAGGAAATTATTTTAATTTTTAAATATTGGAAATATTTATAAATAAAGTTTATTAATTTTACATTGAAAATGTAATGTTTTTTTTAAACTATATAAATAAATATTAATAGAAATATGGTGATCAAGAAAAAGCTGCTAACTTTTATCTTTAATGGTTTAATTCCATTTATATTTCTTAATTGGAATTTTAAAATTCATTAATATTATTAACAGTAATATACCTCTTTTTGGTTTCAATTAATTTAAGATAAATTGATTGAATCAATATTTTTTAAGTGCAAGTTAAATGTTATAATTAACTATTATCCTATTTATTTATTTTTAAAAAATATGGGTGTAATTCACCTAAGATTAGGCCGAAACTAATTGCAATATATCGCTTCATATTTGGTTGAGATTTAATTATTTCATTCTAATGCTCCTTGGTTTCATTCGTGATATAATCCAATTAATAGAATAAAAATAAAGAAAAGGCTAGTAATTGTTCAATTTATTAAATTTGATGATTTAAAAATTAAGATTATTGGGAGAAGAAGAGCAATTTCTACATCAAAAATTAAGAAAATAATTGCAATTAAGAAAAATCGAAGAGAGAAGGGTAAACGAGAATAATTTATAGGGTCAAATCCACATTCAAAAGGGGAAGATTTTTCACGATCAGTAATGGTTTTTTTAGATAAAAAGGTTGCTATTATTATTATAATAATAGAAATAGTTAAAATAATTAGACTTATAATAGTAAGTGTTAAAATTATTTATACTAAAATTATTTAGTCCTAATGATTGGAAGTCATTTATACATACATATACTTTATAAATTAACCTCCTCATCAGTAAATTGAAATATATAAAAATAATCAAACTACATCTACAAAGTGTCAATATCATGCTGCTGCTTCAAATCCAAAATGGTGATTTTTTGAAAATGATGATTAATATGACGTAAAAAACAAATTAATAAAAAAGAAGTTCCAATTAAAACATGAAGTCCGTGGAATCCTGTTGATATGAAAAATGTTGAGCCATAAACATTATCTGCAATAGTAAATGGAGCTTCTATATATTCATATCCTTGTAAAATTGAGAAATAAATTCCTAAAAGTACTGTAAAAAATAATCTTTGAATTGTTTGAGTATGATTATTTTCTATTAATCTATGATGAGCTCAAGTTACAGTAATTCCTGATGCTAATAAAATAGCTGTATTTAATAAAGGAATTTGAAAAGGATTAAATGGATGGATTCCAATAGGAGGTCATATTATTCCTAGTTCAATTGTAGGAGATAATCTTCTATGAAAAAATGCTCAAAAAAATGAAATAAAAAAGAAAATTTCGGAGATAATAAAAAGAATTATTCCTCATCGAAGGCCTAAAGTTACATTGAAAGTATGAAGTCCTTGGAAAGTACTTTCTCGAGAAATATCTCGTCATCATTGATATATAATTAATAGGGTAATAATATTTCCTAAAATAAATAAATTATTATTATATTGATGGAATCATTGAACTAATCCTGTAGTTATTGTTATTGCTCTAATTGCTCCTAATAAAGGTCATGGACTATAGTCTACTAAATGAAAGGGATGATTTATTTTTGTTGACATTAATTTACTTCTCTAGAATATAAAGTACTTAAAACTGAAAATACATAAGATTGAATAATAGCGACTGCTGATTCAAGTAATAATAAAGCAATTTGAACAATTAAAATAATTCTTACAATAATGTAAGATGTAGATATAGGCCCAGTATTTCCTAAAAGGGTTAAAAGTAAATGACCAGCAATTATATTTGCGGTTAATCGAATAGCTAAAGTTCCTGGACGAATTACATTTCTAATTGTTTCAATACATACTATAAAAGGTATTAGGATTGCGGGAGTTCCTTGAGGAACTAAATGAGCAAATATATGTTGTGTGTGATTTGTTCATCCATAAATTATAATTCTTAATCATAAAGGAAAAGCTAAGGTTAAAGTTAATGTTAAATGACTAGTTCTTGTAAAAATATAAGGAAAAAGTCCTAAAAAATTATTAAATATAATTAAAGAAAATAAAGAAATAAATATTAAAGTTCTTTTATTATTATTAGTTGGACCTAAAAGAGTTTTAAATTCTTTATGTAAAGTTAATAAAATATTATTTCAAATAATTTGGAATCGATTAGGGATTAATCAGTAAGAAGATGGAATAATTAATAAACCTAAAAAAGTTCTTATTCAATTTAAGGATATATTAAAAATTGTTGTTGAAGGATCAAATACTGAAAATAGATTAGTTATCATTTTCAATTTAATTTAGATTGTTTAATATTTAATAGTTGGGGGGTTGAATTTAAAGAATAAAAAAAGCAATAATAATTTTTAATATTAAAAATTATTAAAGTAAATGAAAAAATAAAGAATAAAGTTAATCATCTTAATGGAGATATTTGAGGAATTAAAAAAATATTAAATTATTAATATTTTTAGTTTGACAAACTAAGGTTTTGATTAAACTAATTTTTTTTTGAGAGAAATATTAATATCATTAGAAGTAATTGCTAATTTACTATAATATGATTTAAGAGATCATTACTTGCTTTCAGTCATCTAATGAATTGATTTGAGATGAAATTCATTTAATAAAGAAATTTATTGGGATTCTTTCAATAACAATTGGTATAAAGCTATGGTTTGCTCCACAAATTTCTGAACATTGTCCAAAAAATAATCCAGGTTGATTAATTAAGAAATTAGTTTGATTTAATCGTCCTGGAGTTGCGTCAATTTTTACACCTAGGGCTGGAATTGTTCATGAATGAAGAACATCTGTGGCTGTTACTAAAATTCGAATTTGATTATTAAAAGGTAAAATAATTCGATTATCTACATCTAATAGGCGGAATCCATTTATATTAAGTTCATTGGTAGGAGTTATATAAGAGTCAAATTCTAAATTAGTAAAATTTGAATATTCATATCTTCAATATCATTGATGTCCAATAGTTTTTAGAGTAATTAAAGGATTATTAATTTCATCTATTAAATATAAAAGACGAAGAGAGGGAAAGGCAATAAATATAAGAATAATTGCAGGTAAAATTGTTCAAATAATTTCGATTGTTTGACCATGAAGAAGATATCGATTGGTAAATTTATTGAAAAATAATATAATTATAATATAAGCAATTAATGTTGTAATTATAATTAAAATTAAAATAGTATGATCATGAAAAAAGTTTAATTGTTCTATTAAAGGAGAAATTCTATTTTGTAATCCTAAATTAGATCATGTTGCCATTTTCTAATAAAAGAAAAAATCTTTATATATGAAGCTTAAATTCATTGCACTATTCTGCCATATTAGAAATTTGATGATAAAATAGGAAGTTCTGAATATGTGTGTTCTATAGGAGGTATAGAATGATATCATTCAATTGAAGAAGAAAGTTGTATAGGGAATGAAGGAGTTCGTTTAGTAATTATACTTTCTCAAATAATAAATAGGAAAAATAAGATAGCAATTAATGAGATAGAACTACCTAAAGAAGAAATAATATTTCATGTTAAATAACTATCTGGAAAATCTGAATAACGACGAGGTATACCTGCTAATCCTAAAAAATGTTGAGGAAAAAATGTTAAATTTACTCCAATAAATATAATTATAAATTGAATTTTTAATCATAAGGGGTTTATAATTAATCCTGTTAATAAAGGATATCAATGAATAAATCCTGCTATAATTGCAAATACTGCTCCTATAGAGAGAACATAATGAAAATGAGCTACTACATAATAAGTATCATGAAGAATAATATCAATTGAAGAATTTGCTAAAATTACACCTGTTAATCCTCCTACAGTAAATAAAAAAACAAATCCTAATGATCATAATAATGTAGGATTATAATTTAATTGAGTACCATGAAGAGTAGCTAATCAACTAAAAATTTTAATTCCTGTAGGAACTGCAATAATTATAGTAGCTGAAGTAAAGTAAGCTCGAGTATCAACATCTATACCAACTGTAAATATATGATGAGCTCATACAATAAATCCTAAAAGTCCAATAGCTAATATAGCATAAATTATTCCTAAAGTCCCAAATGTTTCCTTTTTACCTCTTTCTTGAGTAATAATATGAGAAATTATTCCAAATCCTGGAAGAATTAAAATATATACCTCTGGATGTCCAAAAAATCAAAATAAATGTTGATAAAGAATTGGATCACCTCCTCCAATTGGGTCGAAAAATGAAGTATTTAAATTACGATCTGTAAGAAGTATAGTAATAGCTCCTGCTAATACGGGTAAAGATAAAAGAAGAAGAATTGCTGTAATAATTACTGATCATACAAATAAAGGTATTCGATCTAAAGAAATTCCTTCAGGTCGTATGTTAATAATAGTGGTAATAAAATTAATAGCTCCTAAAATTGAAGAAATTCCTGCTAAATGAAGAGAAAAAATTGTTAAATCAACTGATGATCCATTATGAGCAATATTAGATGAAAGAGGGGGATAAACTGTTCAACCAGTTCCTGACCCATTTTCAACTATTCTGCTTGAGAGTAATAATGTAATAGATGGAGGAAGAAGTCAAAATCTTATATTATTTATTCGTGGAAATGCTATATCAGGAGCTCCTAGTATTAAAGGTACTAATCAATTACCAAATCCTCCGATTATAATAGGTATTACTATGAAAAAAATTATTACAAATGCATGGGCGGTTACAATTACATTATAAATTTGATCATTACCAATAAATATTCCTGGTTGTCTTAGTTCTAAACGAATTAAAATTCTTATTGATGTTCCAATTATCCCTGCTCATGCTCCAAAAATAAAATATAAAGTTCCAATATCTTTATGATTTGTAGAAAATAGCCATTGTCGCGATTGAATGGCTGAAATTTAGGCAATAAATTGTAAATTTATTTATAAGAATATTTTCTTTTTAATCAAACTTTATAGTCAATAATGATATTAGATTGCAATTCTGAAGGAATAAGGAATAATTATTAAAGTTTAAGAATTAAAAGATTTTACAAGTATTTTTAGCTTTGAAAACTAATAGTTTTATTAACTTAAACTCTTTATAAGATTAAATAAAATGAGAAAATTATTATTAATCCTATAATAGAGGTAAAATTTATAAATAAAATTAGAAGAGAATTGTTATTAAAATTTTTTATAATTCATGAATTTTTATAGAAATTTAATATATAAATTCTATATGATATTCGTAAATAATAAAATAATGTAATTAAAGTCATACAAACTGCTATAAATATTAAAAAATAATGATTTATTTTTGTTAAATTTTCAATAATTATTCATTTAGGGAAGAATCCTAAAAATGGAGGGAGTCCTCCTAAAGATAATAAATTAATGAAAATTATAAATTTAATAATTGGGTTTATTAATGAAAAGTTATAAATTTGATTAAAATAATATAAATTTAAATTATTAATTAAAATAATAGAAGATGATAGGAAAGAATATAAAAAGAAGTATATTAGTCATAAATATTCATTATATATTATTGCTATTAATATTCATCTTAAATGATTAATTGAAGAAAATGCTATTAATTTTCGTAAGGAGGTTTGATTTAATCCTCCTAATGCTCCAATAATTATAGAAAAAAAAATAAAAATGAATAATAAATTATAATTTGAATTATAAGAAATTATTATTAAGGGAGCAATTTTTTGTCATGTTATTAAAATTAAATTATTAATTCAATTTAATCCTTCTATTACTTCAGGGAATCAAAAGTGGAAGGGGGCAATTCCTCTTTTTAATGCTAAAGTTGAATAAATTATTAAATGAATAACGTTATTTTTAATAATTAAGTTAAAATTGAATAATAATAATAATAAAATTGAAAATAATAAAATAGAAGAAGCATAAGCTTGAATCAAAAAATATTTTAGACTTCTTTCGGATATTAATATATTTTTTTTATTTTCATTTATTAGGGGAATAAATGAAAGTAAATTAATTTCTAATCCTATTCAAACTCCTAATCAAGAGTTTGAAGAAATTGTTAATAAAGTTCCAAAAATTAATGTTATTATAAAAATATTATTTGAAAATTTTTTAATTAAAAAGAAAAGGATTATAACCTTTATAAATGGGGTATGAGCCCAGTAGCTTAATTTAGCTTATCTTTTTAAATATAATTGAATTATAAAAATATATTTTAGTGTATGATGCACAAAAATTTTTGAAATTTTTAGAAATAGTTTAATTCTATTAAATATAATGAATAAAAATATTAAATTTTTATAATTTACCCTATCAAGGTAATCCTTTTATCAGGCAATTCATTTTTATTTTTTTTTTTATTATTATAAGTAAAAAAAAAATAACATGATTAAGATTTAATTTTGAAAGGCATTTAAAATAAAGTTTATAAATGTTTATTTTTAAAATTTTTTATTTAAATTAAATTTAAATAATTATTTTTAGAATTAATTATATATATATATATATATTATATAAATGTTTAATATATATATAAATGTATTATATAAATTAATAAAATATTTAATAATATATTCATCTATTATATATATATATTTAGATCTATTAATAAATATATTATATATATAAATTAAGAGAATTAATTAATAAGGATTATATTATCGTTAGTGTATTATTTATATGCCTATTCGGCCTATATTTACAGAGAAAAAAAAGATCTATATACATATAAATAATTTATATATAAATATATTCATTGTATTTTATTTATTTATATTATATTAAATTATTTATATTAAATAAATAAATATAATTAATTTATATAATTATAAATATATATATATATTATAAATAATTTATATAAAGGGAGTGTAAAAAATATTTAATTAATAAAATATATAATTTAATATTAAATAATTATATATAAATATAAAATTTTAAATATAAAATAAAATTATTAATATTGGTTGCGCGTCGAGAAAAGAATTGAGCTAAGTTGTTTTTATTAGTTTAATTTGTTTGTTTGATTATGATGAATGTATTATTAAATTAATTATTTTTTTTTTATAAATTAATTGAAAAATTTTATTAGTTAAAATATTTTTATATTTAGGGGGTGTAAAAATTTTTGACACTTGGAAAGAATTGAGCTAAGTTGTTTTTATTAGTTTAATTTGTTTGTTTGATTATGATGAATGTATTATTAAATTAATTATTTTTTTTTATAAATTAATTGAAAAATTTTATTAGTTAAAATATTTTTATATTTAGGGGGTGTAAAAATTTTTGACACTTGGAAAGAATTGAGCTAAGTTGTTTTTATTAGTTTAATTTGTTTGTTTGATTATGATGAATGTATTATTAAATTAATTATTTTTTTTTATAAATTAATTGAAAAATTTTATTAGTTAAAATATTTTTATATTTAGGGGGTGTAAAAATTTTTGACACTTGGAAAGAATTGAGCTAAGTTGTTTTTATTAGTTTAATTTGTTTGTTTGATTATGATGAATGTATTATTAAATTAATTATTTTTTTTTATAAATTAATTGAAAAATTTTATTAGTTAAAATATTTTTATATTTAGGGGGTGTAAAAATTTTTGACACTTGGAAAGAATTGAGCTAAGTTGTTTTTATTAGTTTAATTTGTTTGTTTGATTATGATGAATGTATTATTAAATTAATTATTTTTTTTTATAAATTAATTGAAAAATTTTATTAGTTAAAATATTTTTATATTTAGGGGGTGTAAAAATTTTTGACACTTGGAAAGAATTGAGCTAAGTTGTTTTTATTAGTTTAATTTGTTTGTTTGATTATGATGAATGTATTATTAAATTAATTATTTTTTTTTATAAATTAATTGAAAAATTTTATTAGTTAAAATATTTTTATATTTAGGGGGTGTAAAAATTTTTGACACTTGGAAAGAATTGAGCTAAGTTGTTTTTATTAGTTTAATTTGTTTGTTTGATTATGATGAATGTATTATTAAATTAATTATTTTTTTTTATAAATTAATTGAAAAATTTTATTAGTTAAAATATTTTTATATTTAGGGGGTGTAAAAATTTTTGACACTTGGAAAGAATTGAGCTAAGTTGTTTTTATTAGTTTAATTTGTTTGTTTGATTATGATGAATGTATTATTAAATTAATTATTTTTTTTTATAAATTAATTGAAAAATTTTATTAGTTAAAATATTTTTATATTTAGGGGGTGTAAAAATTTTTGACACTTGGAAAGAATTGAGCTAAGTTGTTTTTATTAGTTTAATTTGTTTGTTTGATTATGATGAATGTATTATTAAATTAATTATTTTTTTTTATAAATTAATTGAAAAATTTTATTAGTTAAAATATTTTTATATTTAGGGGGTGTAAAAATTTTTGACACTTGGAAAGAATTGAGCTAAGTTGTTTTTATTAGTTTAATTTGTTTGTTTGATTATGATGAATGTATTATTAAATTAATTATTTTTTTTTATAAATTAATTGAAAAATTTTATTAGTTAAAATATTTTTATATTTAGGGGGTGTAAAAATTTTTGACACTTGGAAAGAATTGAGCTAAGTTGTTTTTATTAGTTTAATTTGTTTGTTTGATTATGATGAATGTATTATTAAATTAATTATTTTTTTTTATAAATGACTTATTTGAATATTTTAAATATAATATATAAATAATTTTATTATGGTTAAATTTTTTACTATTATTTTATTTTACATGTAAATTTTTGTGTGAAATTATTTAATTTTTAAAAAATTAATTAGTTTTATTTATTCTCAGTAATTAATATTAAAGGAAAAAAGAAATTTTGTATTAGTAATAATTTTTAATATTGGTAAAATTTGTGCCAGCTACCGCGGTTATACAAATAATATAAGTAAAAATTTTTAATATTAGTTAAATTGTTTATTTATAATATAAAAATTAATTTATTAGGTGAAATTATTAAATTATTATTATTATTATTTGAAAAATAAATTTAAGCTGTAAACTTTTTGTAATAAACTAGGATTAGATACCCTATTATTAAAAATAAATAATAAAATATTAAAGTAGTATTAGTTATATTCTTGAAATTTAAAAAATTTGGCGGTAATTTAGTCTATTCAGAGGAATCTGTCCTGTAATTGATAATCCACATTGAACCTTACTTAAATTAATTTAATTTGTATATCGTCGTCATCAGAATATATTATAAGATAAAATTTTCATAATTTAAAATTAATAAAAAATGTCAGATCAAGGTGCAGTTTATATTTAAGTAGAGATGGATTACAATAAATTTATTTATATGGATAAAATTTTGAAATTAAATTTTTGAAAGTGGATTTGATAGTATTATAAAAAAGATTATTTATAAGATTTTAGCTCTAAATTATGTACATATCGCCCATCGTTCTTATTATTAAAATAAGATAAGTTGTAACATAGTAGATGTACTGGAAAGTGTATCTAGAAAGTCAATTTAAAGCTTAATTAGTAAAGTATTTCATTTACATTGAAAAGAAATTTGTGCAATTCAATTTAAATTGAATAAATTTTATTTATTAATTTTATTTATTTTTTATATTATTTAATAAAAATAATTTTATAATTTAAAGTTTTAGTATTATTTAAATAAATAATAATTTTTATTATAGTTTATTAGTATTGTAAAAGAAGATTGAAATAAATTGAAAAATTTTTATTTTAAAAGAAAATTTAATTTATTGTACCTTGTGTATCAGGGTTTATTAATTAATTAATTATTATATTAATTTTTCTCGAATTTTAAAGATTTAAATTTATAAAAAAGTTAATGTGGAATAATTATTTTTAATATAAATTTAGAAATGAAATGTTAATCGTTTTAAAATATATCTAGTTTTTTAAGAAATAAATTTAATTTAGATTTATTAATTAAATATTTAATTAGTTAATTATTTAATTTAATAAAATTAATATTTTAAGGGATTAGCTTTAAAATAAAATTTTAAATTTTAATTAAGTAAATAAATAAATATAGGCTTAAAAATAGTCATTATTAGTAAGTATGTTATAATTTATTTTATAATTATATTATTTATTTTAAAATTAAGTTATTTATTAAAATATAAATTTTAATAAAGAAAGTTTATTAATTATGATAAAATTAGTATATAAATTTATATAAATTATTTATAAATGAGAGGTTTATATAAGGAATTCGGCAATAAATATATATTTACCTGTTTATCAAAAACATGTCTTTTTGAAATTAATTTAAAGTCTAACCTGCCCACTGAATATTATTAAAGGGCCGCAGTATTTTGACTGTGCGAAGGTAGCATAATCAATAGTCTTTTAATTGGAGGCTTGTATGAATGGTTGGATAAGATATATACTGTCTTATATAAATTTTTTTAGAATTTTATTTTTTAATTAAAAAGTTAAGATAAAATTAAAAGACGAGAAGACCCTATAGATCTTTATTTTTATATTTTATAATTTTTTAAGGATTATTTTAATTATAATTTTATTAAAAATTTTACTGGGGTGGTATAAAAATTTAATTAACTTTTAATTGTATTATACATTAATATATGAATAATTGATCCAATAATATTGATTAAAAATTTAAGTTACCTTAGGGATAACAGCGTAATTTTTTTTTAGAGTTCATATCGATAAAAAAGATTGCGACCTCGATGTTGGATTAAGAGTTATTTTTAGGTGTAGAAGTTTAAAGTTTAGGTCTGTTCGACCTTTGAATTCTTACATGATCTGAGTTCAAACCGGTGTAAGCCAGGTTGGTTTCTATCTTTAATTAATAATTATATTATAGTACGAAAGGACCTAATATAAAAAATATAAATTTTATTAAAATGATTGATAATAATATTTAATTACTATTTTGGCAGATTAGTGTAATAAATTTAGAATTTATTTAAATAATATTTTATTATTATAAATAGTATTGTATTTTAATGATTATGTATTGGGGTTAGTAGGTAGTTTATTATTAATTATTTGTGTTTTAGTTAGAGTTGCTTTTTTAACATTATTAGAACGAAAAGTTTTAGGATATATTCAAATTCGAAAAGGTCCTAATAAAGTTGGATTTGTTGGGTTATTACAACCTTTTAGAGATGCAGTTAAGTTATTTACTAAAGAACAAACATATCCTTTATTATCTAATTATTTAGTTTATTATTTTTCTCCAATTTTTTCTTTATTTTTATCTTTATTAATTTGGTTATGTATTCCTTATTTAATTAAATTATATTCTTTTAATTTAGGAGTATTATTTTTTTTTTGTATTACTAGATTAAGAGTTTATACTGTTATAATTGCTGGGTGATCTTCTAATTCTAATTATGCTTTATTAGGGGGTTTACGGGCTGTTGCTCAAACTATTTCTTATGAAGTAAGTTTGGCTTTAATTTTATTAAGATTTATTTTTTTAGTGGGGGGTTATAATTTTTTAAATTTTTATTTTTTTCAAAAATATATTTGATTTATTGTTTTTTGTTATCCTTTAAGATTAGTTTGATTTGCTTCTTGTTTAGCTGAAACTAATCGAACTCCATTTGATTTTGCAGAAGGAGAATCAGAATTAGTCTCTGGGTTTAATGTTGAATATAGAAGAGGTAGATTTGCTTTAATTTTTTTAGCAGAATATGCAAGAATTTTATTTATAAGTATATTATTTGTAGTAATTTTTTTAGGTAGAGATATTTATAGATTTTTTTTTTTTTTAAAATTAGTTTTTATTTCTTATATATTTATTTGGGTTCGAGGGACTTTACCTCGATTTCGTTATGATAAATTAATATATTTAGCATGAAAAAGATTTTTACCTTTATCTTTAAATTATTTATTTTTTTTTATTGGAGTAAAAATTTTTTTTTTTTCTTTATAATGAATGATTTTTAGTATAAAATTAATAGAAGAGTTTACTTCTTTCTTATGTTTTCAAAACATATGCTGTAAAAGCTTATTAATTAATTTAAAAGGTTATCTCAGTATTTTGATAAAAGGGGATTAATAATAAAATATAAAAAATATAAAATTGTTAAAATTTGTCCTGTTATAATATAAGGGATTTCTACGGGTCGTGCTCCAATTCAAGTTAATAGGCATGTAATAGATGTTATTCTTCAAAATAAAATTTGGTTAAGAGGATAAAATTGAAGTCCTTGAAATTTACTTATATGAGTAAAAGGTAAAATTATTAAAATGGCAATTGATATAACTAAAGCAATTACTCCTCCTAATTTATTAGGAATTGATCGTAAAATTGCATAAGCAAATAAAAAATATCATTCAGGTTGAATATGAACAGGAGTTACTAATGGATTAGCTGGAATAAAATTTTCTGGGTCTATTAATAAATAATTAAATTTTCAAATAAAAGTGATTAAAATTCAAATAAAGATAATAAATCCTGCTATATCTTTATAAATAAAATATGGGTGAAATGGAATTTTATCAATATTTCTATTTAATCCTAATGGATTATTTGATCCTGTTTGATGTAAAAATAAAAGGTGAATTATTGTTAAAGCTAAAATAATAAAAGGTAAAATAAAATGAAAAGTAAAGAATCGAGTTAAAGTTGCGTTATCAATTGCGAATCCTCCTCAAATTCATTGAACTAAATCATTTCCTAAATAAGGAATAGCCGATAAAAGATTTGTAATAACAGTTGCTCCTCAAAAAGATATTTGTCCTCAAGGTAAAACATATCCTAAAAATCCAGTTGCTATTGTTATAAATAATATAATTACTCCTACTATTCATGTAGGAATATAAAGAAATGAATTATAATAAATACCTCGTCCTACATGGGTAAATAAACATGCAAAAAAAAATGAAGCTCCGTTTGCGTGACAAATTCGGAGTAGTCATCCATTATTAACATCTCGATAAATATGATTTACACTATTAAAAGCAGTTTCAATATCTGCTGTATAATGTATAGCTAAAAAAAGACCTGTTAAAATTTGAATTATTAAACAAAGTCCTAAAAGAGATCCGAAATTTCATCAAATTGAAATATTAGAGGGGGCAGGTAAATCAATTAGTGCATTATTTATAATTTTAAATAAAGGGTGGGTATTTCGAATTGGTTTATTCATTAATTTCATAAATAATTTTGTTAATTAAGATAATGGGCGTAAAGGTCCATAATTTTTTATAGAGATTTTTACTGTAACTAATAATGTTAAAAACAAATAATTAATTAAAAGTAAAGTAATTAAATTTGTAGGAAAATTATATATTTTATTTAAAGATAAAATATTTTCTATATATAAAGATTTAAAATTTGATAATAAATTTATTTCGTAATTATTAATAAATGTTTCAATTATTATTTTATCTATAAAAAAAAAAATTATTAAAAAGATAATTAGTATAAAATATAGAATAATTGATAATTTTATTGAAAAAGAGAATATTTCATTTGATGAAAGAGAGGTTACATAAATAAATAGAACTAATATTCCCCCTATAAAAATTAAAAATAAAATATAAGCATATCAAAATGTTTGGATATAAATTCCTGAAATTATACAAATTAAAAATGTTTGAATTAAAAGAATTAATCCTATAGCTAAAGGGTGATTAATTTGTGTGAAAATTAATCTAATTATAAGAGATGAGAAAATAAAAGTTATAAAAATATCAAGAAATAGTTTATAAAAAATATTAATTTTGGGAATTAATGAAAAAGAATTTTCTTTTTTCTTGATGTTTTAAAAAAAAATTTTTTATTTTTAGTTTACAAGACTAAGGTTTTGATTAAACTATTAAAACTAAATTAATGGTAAATTTATTTTTATTATTTATTATAGTAATATTTATAATTGGATGTTTAGTATTTATTTCTAGACGAAAGCATTTATTATGTATGTTATTGTCATTAGAATTTATGGTTTTAATATTATTTATAATATTATTTTTTTTTTTAAATTATATAGAAAATGAAAAGTATTTTAGAATATTTTTTTTAACTTTTTGTGTTTGTGAGGGAGTATTAGGGTTATCTATTTTAGTTTCTATAGTTCGAACTCATGGTAATGATTATTTTCAAAGATTTTCAATTTTACAATGTTAAAATTTATTTTTTTTATTATTTGTTTATTATTATTATATAAAAAAAATTATTGAATGGTTCAATGTTTACTATTTTTAGGGAGATTTATATTTATATTAAAAATTGTAATAATAAATTATTTTTGTGATATTTCTTATTATTTTGGATTAGATTTAATTTCTTATGGTTTAATTATGTTGAGATTTTGGATTTGTGCTTTAATATTAATAGCTAGAGAAATAATTTATCGTGTTTTTAATTATAGAAAATTATTTATTTTTATAATTTTATTGTTATTATTGATATTAGTATTTACTTTTAGTTCATTAAGAATATTTATATTTTATTTATTTTTTGAGAGAAGATTAATTCCTACATTATTTTTGATTTTAGGATGAGGTTATCAGCCAGAGCGTTTACAAGCAGGAATTTATTTATTATTTTATACTTTATTAGCTTCTTTACCTTTATTAATTGGAATTTTTTTTATTAAAAATGATTTAAATATTATAAATTTGATTATATTAAATTATTTAAAATATTATAATTTAAAATTTTTATATTTATGTATAATTTTTGCTTTTTTGGTAAAAATACCAATATTTTTAGTTCATTTATGATTACCAAAAGCTCATGTTGAAGCTCCTATTTCTGGTTCTATAATTTTAGCTGGTGTTTTATTAAAATTAGGAGGTTATGGATTATTACGTGTTTTTTCATTTTTACAAATTTTAGGTATAAAATTTAATTATTGATGAATTAGAATTAGTTTAATAGGAGGTGTGTTAGTAAGATTAATTTGTTTACGACAAATGGATTTAAAGGCATTAATTGCTTATTCTTCTGTAGCTCATATAGGGATTGTTTTAAGAGGTTTAATAACTATAACTTATTGAGGATTAAGAGGATCATATACTTTAATAATTGCTCATGGTTTATGTTCTTCTGGATTATTTTGTTTAGCAAATATTTCTTATGAACGAATAAATAGACGAAGTTTATTAATTAACAAGGGGATATTAAATTTTATACCTAGAATAGCTTTATGATGATTTTTATTATGTGCTGGGAATATAGCGGCTCCTCCAACATTAAATTTATTAGGGGAAATTAGTTTAATAAATAGAATTGTAAGATGATCTTGATTAACTATAATTGGTTTAAGATTATTATCTTTTTTTAGAGCGGCTTATACCCTTTATTTATTTTCATATAGTCAACATGGTAAAATTTATTCTGGGGTTAATTTTTTTTCTTTTGGGACAAGTCGAGAGTATTTATTATTAATATTACATTGATTACCTTTAAATTTTTTAATTTTAAAAAGTGATATTTGTATATTATGAATTTAATTTAAATAGTTTAAAAAAAATATTGATTTGTGGTGTCAATGATATGAATTTTCATTTTAAATCGTGAATTCTTTAATTAATTATTGTAAGGTTAGATTTTATTTTTTAATTTTTATTAGATTTAATTTTTTTATATTTAGTTTAAATTTTTTATTGAATGATTTAATTTATTTTATTGAATGAGAAATTATTTCTTTATATTCAACTTCAATTGTTATGACTTTTTTATTGGATTGAATAAGATTGATATTTATATCTTTTGTATTATTAATTTCTTCTTTAGTAATTTTATATAGAGATGATTATATATCTAGAGATTTTAATAAAAATCGATTTATTTTATTAGTTTTAATATTTGTTATATCAATGATAATACTAATTATTAGTCCTAATTTAATTAGAATTTTATTAGGATGAGATGGATTAGGATTAGTTTCTTATTGTTTAGTAATTTATTTTCAAAATGTAAAATCTTATAATGCTGGAATGTTAACAGCTTTATCAAATCGAATTGGTGATGTAGCTTTATTATTAGCTATTGCTTGGATATTAAATTATGGAAGTTGGAATTATATTTTTTATTTAGAAATTAATAAGGAAAATTTTGAAATATTAATAATTGGAAGATTGGTGATATTAGCAGCTATAACTAAAAGAGCTCAAATTCCTTTTTCTTCTTGATTACCTGCTGCTATAGCAGCCCCTACCCCTGTTTCTGCTTTAGTTCATTCTTCAACTTTAGTAACTGCAGGGGTTTATTTATTGATTCGTTTTAATATTTTATTAGTAGATTCATTATTTGGTCAAATTTTATTATTAATTTCAGGATTAACAATATTTATAGCTGGATTAGGGGCTAATTTTGAGTATGATTTAAAAAAAAATTATTGCTTTATCTACTTTAAGACAATTAGGATTAATAATAAGAATTTTATCTATTGGAGAATTTAAATTAGCATTTTTTCATCTTTTAACTCATGCTTTATTTAAGGCATTATTATTTATATGTGCAGGAGTAATTATTCATAATATAAAAAATATACAAGATATTCGTTATATAGGAGGGTTGTTTATAAGAATACCTTTAGTTTGTAGATGTTTTAATATTGCTAATTTAGCTTTGTGTGGAATGCCTTTTTTAGCTGGATTTTATTCAAAGGATTTAATCTTAGAAGTTGTTATACTTTCTTATATAAATTTTTTTTCTTTTTTTCTTTTTTTTTTTTCAACTGGGTTAACGGTTTGTTATTCTTTTCGATTAGTTTATTATTCTATAACAGGGGATTTTAAAAATATAGTTTTAAATATATTAAATGATAAGAGATGAATTATAAATTTTAGAATTTTTTTTTTAATAATTATAGCTATTATTGGGGGAAGTTTTCTTAGATGATTAATATTTTTTAATCCAGAGATAGTTAATTTACCTAAAATGATAAAATTTTTAACATTAATGGTTTGTGTTTTAGGGGGTTTGATAGGTTATTTATTAAATTATGAAAATTTATTTAGTAATAATAAATCTTTTATATTTTATAAATTTAGAAGATTTGTTGGGATAATATGATTTATGCCTTATATTTCGACTTTAATTATTATTAAATTGCCATTAAAAATAGGATTATTTTCATATAAAAGATTTGATCAAGGTTGAAGAGAATATTTTGGTGGACATATATTATATTATCAAATAAAAAAGTATTCTTTATATATTCAAGAGTTTCAAAATAATAATTTGAAAATTTATTTAATAAGATATTTTATTTGAATTGTAATTTTATTATTAATAATATTTTTAAATTAATTTAAATAGCTTATATTTAGAGCGTAACATTGAAGTTGTTGAGGAAATTATTTTAATTTTTAAATATTGGAAATATTTATAAATAAAGTTTATTAATTTTACATTGAAAATGTAATGTTTTTTTTAAACTATATAAATAAATATTAATAGAAATATGGTGATCAAGAAAAAGCTGCTAACTTTTATCTTTAATGGTTTAATTCCATTTATATTTCTTAATTGGAATTTTAAAATTCATTAATATTATTAACAGTAATATACCTCTTTTTGGTTTCAATTAATTTAAGATAAATTGATTGAATCAATATTTTTTAAGTGCAAGTTAAATGTTATAATTAACTATTATCCTATTTATTTATTTTTAAAAAATATGGGTGTAATTCACCTAAGATTAGGCCGAAACTAATTGCAATATATCGCTTCATATTTGGTTGAGATTTAATTATTTCATTCTAATGCTCCTTGGTTTCATTCGTGATATAATCCAATTAATAGAATAAAAATAAAGAAAAGGCTAGTAATTGTTCAATTTATTAAATTTGATGATTTAAAAATTAAGATTATTGGGAGAAGAAGAGCAATTTCTACATCAAAAATTAAGAAAATAATTGCAATTAAGAAAAATCGAAGAGAGAAGGGTAAACGAGAATAATTTATAGGGTCAAATCCACATTCAAAAGGGGAAGATTTTTCACGATCAGTAATGGTTTTTTTAGATAAAAAGGTTGCTATTATTATTATAATAATAGAAATAGTTAAAATAATTAG